>NW_010138396.1:0-51868 GCF_000699245.1 Pterocles gutturalis
CCAAGTGCAATACCTTGCACTTGGCCTTGCTGAACCTAAGAACCTTCTAATAAGAACTTTTCTAGATACTTCTATTCAGCAGTACCAAAGTTAGCCCTAGGACAGACCTAACAAAATCCTCAGGGACTGCAAGCAATTTAACTCTAGCTAAGGCTTGTCTAATAACTAATTGCAAGCCACAAAGTGCCTCCCTTTTAATGTATCTAAAGAAAATGCTGGGGTTATTCACTGAACTTGGCCCTATAGAGATAATGAAATAAATCCTGTTGTGTATGTAAATACACAGATTTCTGTTAGAAGACAGACTAGAAACTGGAAATTGCAGAGTTCTTCTTGTACAAGCTGCCAAAATCTTGATTCAGCAACTGCTCTAGTATTTCTAGATTATGTACTCTAGTTCTTCTGCCACATGAGTTCAAGCCAAAGGAAAGCAGGAGCTTATTGCTCCTGCAGCCTTATGAGCTTTGCCTACCATAACGGTCTGGTTGGGATGCTGGAAGGTAATACATAGTAAAAATTCATGCTCATACATATGGTGTGGGACATGAAATAACAGTGATTGACTTGCTTCCTTAGTTGGACTAAATATTAATTGTCCAGAATGACTTAGATTTCTGGTTCTGATATATTTACGTCTACAATTGTCTAGTGCCTGGCAAAATCGTTTCAGGATTGTTTTAAGTGCGTGTTACAAGGTGCAACTGAAAATTTTCATATGCTGCAGGTGAAACTTCCATGACTGACAGTTTTATGCATAGTTTAAAGCACTTAAAAAAAAAAAAAAAAAAAAAAAAACAACAACCACGAAGTTCAGCAATCTGTAAACCTTACTTGCTTTTTCTCAAGTTATCCCATAGGCAAAAGGATTGATACCTCTGCATGGCACTGAAGTTACAAAAAAATAGTTTTTTAAAAAAACCCCATGATTCATCATCTTTAAATTACACATGGTTCATTATACCAGGTTTTACTGTAAAATATGTGCCCTTCATAAAAGAAAGTAAAAGTCTCTTCCTATATCTTTCATACAATAACTGAAATTTTACAACTCTTAATACATGTTAAATATCAAGGGCAATTTTCAGAAGTGACATTTCATTTTGTAATCCAACTGTTTAGCCCAGAAAACACAACTGCAGGCCTTAATACTGGATCGCTTAGCTATATAATGCTTCCAGATCAGATATGAATTTATAATTGTGTTTCTGTTTAATTAACTAATACACAGAGTACTTTGTTTGTATTGGCTTCACAGGCTTTTTTGCTTTTCTGACTCTCTGACAGCTGCAAAGAAATGAATGTGATCTCATCAAACAAAATTAGACGAGAATAATCTGATTCAGCATAAAGTCTACTTTGGACCAAGTTAGCCATTCAAAATTATGTGATCAAGCTTGAACCAGCAGAATATGTGATAGTAATTCATGACTTCATGTCTTGTACATATTCACTTTATTTTTTTGTTATTAAGTACTCAGAATTAGATTGTCTAATTAGATTGTCTGGGTTTACTACAAAGATAGCATCCAATCCAACTTTGCAAGCAAGTAAATACAGTTTACGTGTTGAACTGTGAAAATGTTCAAAAATCCAGCCTACAGAGTAAAAAGAATCAAGCACATCATAAACTGTCTGAGCTACAGCCTCCCTTGTAACTGCAAACAGAATCTGGCTTATTAAATCAAGAACTTAGATCAGCATATATTTGTATTTTCAGTAGCAGTTTATTTCCCTGAATACTGAATTAGTCTCATTAATTTAGTAGCTGCTTAGAAAAATCTTTAGATTAACAGTAACAAAATCTAATACAATGGTGTTACCCAAAGATGTGGCATTTCCCATCTTCTGAAATGAGAATTAAGTTTAAAATGAAAGTTATAATCACTTTCAAGCAATACTCAAATTTTCTATGCTCTTTTTGGAAAATCAAGGAAAGCAAAATTCCAGCTTCCAATGCCGTAAGGTCTGATTTGGCACAATATGCTACATTTTCAAAAGAGCATGTTGATGAATCTACCTAAGAGTCATTGAAACACAAGCTCTTCTGAAAATCTGGCCTTGTTTTTGTGTTACTACTCCTTTTGTGCCACGAGAGAAAACAAGGGGTTCAGTGATGAGACTATTACACTGCAAGGTTAGTGAACAGCAAGTTACAACCATAAAATTTCATATAGGTGAAAAAAAAAAATACAAAATACAACCAATTCCACAGCCATAAGTTGTAACAGAACTGCTTACCACAAAATGTCAAGGTCCTAAGGTATGGTACTGAAATCAGTGCTAAAAAGCCAATCATAAAAAATACTTGAGATGTTTGCAAGTATTTGATAGTTTTTTAAGTGTTGTTGAATCAAAGAATGTTGAATAAAATCTCAAATAAATTTATCAAATCTACTATGTCATCAAATGAAGTGCATTTTGGCCTCCCTCTTTACCCTACAATACCCTTTTTCCCAAGTTGGCTGCTAAGTGTTCTTCCTTCTTTTCTGTAGCTGTTTTTTTCCTCCCTCCCAAGCTTTCTTGCTCCTTCCTTCCTCCCTTGCTTCCTCTCTCCCTCCCTCATTCTCTTCCTGCTTTCCTTCCTTCTAGCCTCCCTCTTTCTTCCGTCCCTCCTTCCCTCCTTCTTCTCTCTCCTTTCTTTCCTTCTTTCTGTCTCATTTAAGCCTTCACCCTCCCCATCTTCCTTCCAGTGAATTCACTCATTCTCCGCCTGCCTGTCTCCTCATGCCCTTTCAGGCAGATTGGTCTGATTGAGGTCCTGTATTGCTCCAAGGAATCTATATCAACTACCATAGGTTTCCCCATCTTCTCCAAGTTCCCTCCTCCTGAACTTGCCAATTCCCCTGTCACCTCTCCACCTGCTCTGTCACTGCAGTTTTGCTTCCCGGAGCAAGTTTCCCTTACCAGCAACTTACTCCTTTGTTTTTTGTAGTTTTGCTTTTTTTTTTTCCTCTTGCCTGTCTGATCTAGTTAGACTAGCTGGAGGAAACGAGATCTGTCAGTCAACACCCTTTCACACATCCTCATCAAAAAACCACTCTTAAAAAGATAACATTTCCAAGGAATACTACCCATGAATAACTTACTTCCATCACAATTTATGACCCACCAATTCCAGTGACTTCTACATTTTCCACAATGGGGGCTCCCCTTTGCCCAAATAAAATCTATGTTTTCTGATGTAATATAAACAAAGCTGAGCTGGAACAATTCTTTTGCTGTGTGCAGACAGGAAGATTAACCAAGTTCTTTAGAGACAGAATAATTACTCTGTTTGTACTGCATTTGAATTTGTGATGCAAATAGACACAGTATATCATCAGAGCTTGGGAAAGCACCTGAATCATTCAGGGAAGCTCTGGTTACCACACACCAGCTATTAAGAAATAAACAAAAAATACCCCTAAACACATATCTCACTTTTAGAGCACTCGTGGTCTTAAACTCATGCCAGAGGCAGAAGCTGGTTACCCTACTCTAAACAGCAACCCTCTCAGCTGAACATTTCCTCCCCTGCTTCTCTTCGAGCATCACCAGTTTTGAAAATTCACATCTCATTTACAGCTATCGTGATCTGCCATAAGAGAACACATGGCAACTCATTTCACAACCTAATTTGTGCTAGTTCTATCCAAAATCCTTCAGAAGGGAGATCTTTATGTAAAAAGAATAAAAAAGCAAATAATTCCATACAGGCTGATTCATACACCTCAGACCTCCTTACAGCTAAGGCTCAGACCTCATACAGAAGCACTGAATGCCAAATGTTAATATTTCAACCATCATGCCTTCTGCCACACACAGCAACTTTTGCCTGTGCTTTATGTTGCTACAGGTAGTTGCTCATTTAAATGAGTGTTTCTCCGTTGCTTCCTTGCAGTAGTTCCCAACAGAAGTGTAACAAACCCCTGACTTTCTGGAACAGTTCCTGCAGAAAGTCAAAACACTTGTTTGTTTACCCTGATTAGTGCAAAAGACTATCCCAGCATTACCTGCCAGGAGATGGAGAGCTGAAGAAAGAGTATAGAAGCTAGAAATACTTGTGATTATTTTTATCTGGAAAGAGCGCCCAACTTTACCACCTTGCCACATTTTGTTTCTGGATTTGGAGAGCTATGTGTTTTTACTTTCCTAAATACCTGTACTGTTAAAGGTAAGGAGCAATCAGCAACAGACATGTCCTAGATTGACCAAAAGCAGCAATGGAAAGAGATAAAAAACATCAGTTACAGTATCTTGGGGAAAGCAGTACTGCAATAATTTTGACAGTCTGAAGTCTGATTCTGTTCACAGTGAAGGATTTGCTGTCAAAATCTAAACAATTCAAGATTTTCTTGTGGGCAGGACAGTGACGTTTAACTCATGAAATTTGTTCAGTTGACTCACTCGTGATACCCTGAAAAAATACTACCTAAATAGATGATGTAAGAGGAGTAGTAGAACAAAGCTAAAACAAATAATATACAATAAATTAATTACTATTTTATACTAACCTCAATTTTGCTTGTATGATGAACAATATATTTCAGCAAAGTTTGTGTTTCTGGCAAAAACAACTATCAGCATAAAATAGATCCGTACTTCCAAAATTCTGTACCTCCACCAACAACTTGATTTTCTCCTCCCATCAGGTATTAAATGCTACATCTCCATCCATTGTAGGTACAAAAGCCTCTGGCATACAATTTTGAATGCCAAGAGAGAGCCTGCTGCAGTGAAGAGTCAATACCCTGTCTACACACGTGCTTTCATTAATTCTTTTATTCAGGTATCACTATTCAGATATCCACATAGATCTTACAAATAAATAAATAGGACCTCAAAAGCTTTTAAAGAGAATATTTTTCTGTGAGCATGAAGAGACAGAGCTCAAATCAAGTACAGAAGCTGCACAAGCATCTGACAAACTAAGGGCACCACTTCACATTGACACTGTGTCACTTAACCACACAGTACATTTCCTCCACCGAGAATAAAATTCATGGCCTGATCTCAATAACACAGGACTCAGACACATACTAAAGATTTTGTGTTAGATATGAACAATATCAAACCACCACCCTTTCCAACTGCCATACACACTGATCTGACCAGCTTATATAAACAGTGAAAAACATTAGAAAAACCCATTTTACATGGCATTCCCTGTAATCAAGATCTTCAGAGTAGTGGACAGCATCTGAACTTCAGGCAGACTGAAATTAGCTAGTCACTACACTGTAGTTTTCAAACACATCCACACCACAATTGTCAGCTGAAAACACAGGGAACAGCTTCCTAGAATTTAAGTACTAGCACTCAAGTTTAACCATCATTTACATCTTGTTTCCCAGACAAGCCACTAGAGGGTGAGACAATTGCAAAATTGATCAGATCTGAACAGGTCTGTCTCGCAGCAGGCAGCGATGCGTGCACCCCTATGCACGCAGGCAAGGCAGGCTGAAGAAACGAATTCTCAATAGCTGGTGTGAGCTTACGGATACTTCATGTTACAAGCTGAGACACAGTCATCATAGACCATCATGCAAACGGAAGTCCGAGTTTGATGGCCATGCAGCAATGATTTTTCTTAATGTACCAGAGCTGAAAATTTACTCTAAGTGCAGACAAGATTATTTCAGTGGATTGGTAATAGGTCTGCTTCCTTCAGGTCACCGATTCAAGCACTGAGCAGGTCACTAATGACTGAATGCTGTTAGCATTTGATGACAACAGCATACTCAAGGGCTTCCTGCAAGGAAAATAATTTTATGTTCTCTGTCTCTGCATACATTGCCAAAACCCTCCATCACAAAGAAACCTTATTAACATTTCTGTTAGCTGTAAATTCACCATACATGACAACAGTAGCCCAATTTCTTAAGGAAATTCCAGCTTCTTGGTTAACAACATTTTCACCTCTGTAAAATCAAATCTGACCTAGAAGAAGTGGTCACCATCTCACTGAAATCTTAGCTGACATCAAAGTTGAACTGTGTCTTGCAGGTTCAACATATATGATGGAAATAATTTGATACAGCACCTAGTATTCTGTGTGCAACCATATTACACAACTCCCAACTATGGTTGAATATTGTACGGAAAGAATCTACCATTTCTTCTATCAAGTCTTGAAATTTGTACAAATTAATTGACATTTTATATGTAACTCTGCATTGCCAATTGTATACAGATGCTCCATTTCAAAGGGAATGACAGAGAAGATTTTGCAGCAGTCAGAACAACCTCTGCAAAGTTACACAGTGGCTACAAACACCTTCTTGAAAGACCTACCCCTTTTATTAGGCTGGTGAAGTGGAGGAACCATAGTATTTCTCTTGGAGCTTGACTACTGATCTTTGCTTTTTTTCTTTCTGTTAACCACTGCAAAAGAGGTCATCACTTGGAACATTTACGTTAAGCAACCTTCCATTTTTATTTACACTGAACACACACACACTGCTATTTAACAAACTGGGCAAGCAGCAGTCTTTGCAAGTTCAGATGGATTTGGACACACACACAAAAAAAAACACCAAACCCCCCCTTACCTCACAGTGTTTATTTTGTTGCACTTGCCCCACTGACAATGAAAGAATTTTAATTCATGGCTCTGCCAACACAGGAACTTTCACAGAAGTTATGAAATTTGGAAACAACCTTTTCAATAAAGTTAACAAATTTATTTATTCTTTAGGGGGTTTCCATTCTTTTCTGCTTGTGGGAGGTTCTGACATTTGTGCAATTTCTTCTGAAACTGGTAGGTTTCTTATGTATTACAATATAGATTGTTTAAAGACACTATCATTCCTTTATGCTTTTAAACTACTTAAAACATCAATAATTTTCTTACTAAATCAATTATTTTATTTTTATGTTTCACTTTTATTCATGTGTGGTCTCTAACTTTTAAAAAACCCACATTTAGAAGTGAGAGAAGAGAGTAACATTTCCAAAGATGCCACAGACAGAGGTGGCGGGAAGAATGATCTGTGATCTGAGTGATTAGGAGACAGACTCACATAAAGACAGGAAGCTAAAAAGCAAGCTCTGAACCTTGCATGATGAAACGGTGGAACAAATTTCAATGTCAGCAAAATAACAGTATGGCATCCAGTAAAAAATCTGCATGGGAGGTGAAGAATTCCTACCCATATTTCCAGTGCTGTTATCTGAGATGTACTTCTGCCTACTCATATTTTATGAAAGAATGATGCATTTGAATGTCTAAATGCACTGAGCTAGCATGACGAAAGCAATGTGGCAGCTCTTATTATCATGGAGGAGCACAGAAAAAGGAGCAACAATGATTGATTAGAATCTTTAAGAAACCACTTGAGTCTGTGTGCATGCACTCATCTTTCAACGCTTTTCCTACCTCAGACAGGAGAAACATTTTCCATCCATATAGGTAAGGCAGATGATGAAGATGCATTTCATATCCTAAAGTGATACTATAAACATGCTGGAAAAATCTTATCTGGCATGCCTCTGTACTTAGTAATTTTTTTGTTGTGGTTAATAACTTTCAGGAAACTCAAGATGAGGGAGATATGCATGTATGGACTGGTGATGTAACACCAGGGAAACTGACTTTTTTTCTAACTAAATAAATTCACAAATTAATGTTTTTGAGGTTTTCTGATGTCTAATGACTATGAGCTGCCTTCTTTTTTGTATGCAAGAGCCCATATTATATTAATAAACAGAAGCATCTATTTGTGTCTATACTTGTGCAAAATGTGATGCCACATTAGCAGTAGGGTATAAGAGCCTCTGACACCTGTAAACCACATGTTTTCCTAAACACTCTTCTAAGGATGAAAACCTCCTTTGTAGTTAGAAGCTGAACTTTTATTTCTGTTGCTCTGCATAACTGTAACTTCTTTCCCCTCTCTGAGTTAACTCCCTTCCATAAATCCTTCCTTAAAAACATTTTCAGTTTTAATTGATGCTTGCTGTGAAACATTATGCAGTGCTCTGCATGGAGGACACACCATAGGTGCAAACAGTACTATTTGGTAGGAGGCCATCAGAAAATCTGTATGTAAGACCACTTTCAAGACACAGCTGCTGGATTCCCTCCTTGGTTAGTGAGCTTTGACATAGATACAACCCCACACATCCTCTACAATTGCCTTTGTAGAACTTGTGAGGGTATTAATATGGCTTTAAAAATTTTTGCCAGTTTGGCAGAGTCAGCATACAGGACTCTGGGCAGGAGTTACATAGTCAGGAGTCCTGCCATAATAGCACTGCCCAGCATCACCAACAGATCCTGCTGTCGGCAACGGAGCACTGCAGGGGAAAAGGGGCTGCAATTAAAACAGAAGCATGGGGAGTACAAATACACACACAAACACCTACCTGCTAGAAATCTGAAGACCATAGGCTTTCAAATGCATTGCACACAGAATTACATTAGAGGGCAGGTGCAAGAAAAATGCATTAAAGGTGATTTGGAGAAAAATTCAGGATATACTGATCTTTGGAAGATGTAGATATCTATTCCTATATTCTTCTATATTTATTTATTAATTAACCTGGTTGCTGACAAATATCTTCACGATTAATTAATAAAAAATATTTTAAAGATTAAATCTAATCCTTAAATACTATGATTGCAAGATCCTACAAAAACTCATTTTTAATAAATAAAAATGACAGGAGCTTGACCCTGGGGTCCGCCCACATTTGTTGCAGGGATTTCATCTCCAGTCTTGGACTCTGCTCAAAGCAGACAAACAAAAACAACAGGAAGCCTAATTTCACTTTAGTTTACTGAAATTAAAAAGAGCAGTCAGTCCTTTTTGGCTTACGTCAAAGAATACATCTGTGTATGAACGGACTTCACATTCTTCCACAAAGACTATCTCTGCCTTTGGTCAAAGGCAAGGGGTAAAACACACCCCTCAAGTTTTGCTACATGTTTTCCTGACCAGGTGAAAAGGTGACATAAAGAAATAGTTGAAGAAGTGCCTTAAATTGCAGTTGAATCCCTATTCTGTACAAACATTTTCCTTTATCAGGGGCCACCCTGCTTGTATTTTAATTCAGCCTGCAGAATGTCTTCTTACACATAGTCATCTTCAGCTTCTTTCAATCCCCTGCCTCTAAAAAGGCAGAGCAGAGCAAGTCTTGCTTGCATAACTGAATTTTGTGGGGATCGCTTAGAAACCAGAAGTATGGAGAGGATGGGAAGTGCTACCATATCTGAGTGTTAATTGGTATGTGATAATGTGCAAAAGCAGACTCCACAAGCACCTCTCTGCACCTCTCTGCAGCATCCGCAGCTATTTAATTTTCTACTCAGTAAAATGCAACAAGACATTAAACCCTAACCCAAGCCAATCTAATATACATTTAGATTTAATCCGACCAAGATTTTTCATATTTTCAGGGACACTTAACACATTTTAGTTCCCAGGATAATAGTTCCTTTCTCTGCCATTTTTAGGCTAGACTTTGCAGCCCTATTCATGGATCCTAACAAAGCAATGGATGTCCCAAAGTCAGATATTCAGGCAAAACTACTGTAAGCATAACATAGATTGCTGCTTATACATCAGATGTAAGGAAGGACTTGAATATTTCTCCACAAATCTGGCCAAATACAAGATAGTTCTTCTTTCTACTAAGCTTGGCTTATTTATGTCCTCAGACCATGCATGTTGCAAAGCCAGCTCTGCGGTAAACTCAGCCAGACAAGCAATCTAAAAGCTTTCTTTACAGTGACTAGAGAGAGATACCAGGGCTATTTAACTCCATCCTTACAACAGAGGTCTAAAACTTTACACAATTAACATTAAGTAAAAAATTGAGCAAGAGTTACAAAATATGATTCTTTCTGAAAATAAATCACTTTGAGCCAATTCACACAATAAAGCTAAAGGGACAGTGTTACACTGCACAACTCAAGTTATGGCTAATTCAGTACAGAAACTAAGCCACATTAAACATGCCCACACTCAGTTGGAAATCAAAGCCAGCGGCAGAACATTTTCATCAGTGTATATATTTAGACCTGTCCTCTAAAAAATACTTCCTTAATAATTCTCATAACTGGTATGTGAACAATACAATGTACTCAAACATCCATGGTCAAAAATCTGACTTTTTTTTCTCTTCAGAGCAATCTGAAAAGTGAAATGCTTTGCCTTGGCTTACAAGTCAACATAGAAATAAAAATAAAAGCAATAAAAAGAGTGTGAAAAGTTAAATGGCCAGTTTAAAGTATTAATATTACTTGTATCTGCTTTCAACTTCATCTTCAAACTGCCATAAATCCTGATTGTGCCTAGAGTATTCAAAATGCCTTTTTTTTTTCTGTTTCAGCTGGGTTGTATGTTTGTGGTTTACTTTATAACCTTGGGTCTCAGTCCTACTCTCAAAAATGGGTGTATTCACAAGGTACTGCTTTGTACCTTGCCAATTTGGCTAGGATCTATTTTCGAGTCTGCATCATGACTGAATAAACGACATGTATATAAAACTTTGCCTGCTTATATCTGTAAGAGCTATATCAACCTCTAAGAGAAAGTCAGAAACTAACAGATATATACAACATAACATCTCGCTCGCACATGCACCCTCTGTATGCTGCTACATTGGTGAAGTTTTCTCTCTTTTCACATTCAAACCTATTCTTTCTCAGAGTGGGCCCAAACCAAACTGTCAGGCTTCAGTATGCCTGAATTTTGCAGTTGGGGTCTATTTCGCTAGTTTCTTAGAGCATGGAAATGCATTTTTGCAACTCAGTTTAAAACCCCTTTAACATAATTTTTGTATGTGCCATTTCTTACCACTGATTTTGCGGTTCTTTTTGTGAGACGTCAAGAAAGCATGAAGCCTCCTTTGCCGCTGATCTGGGAACATGAACCATCACATGCACTTCTTTTTCCTTAGGCTCAATATGCTACCTCTTTTGGTATCTTCTGTGTAGCTGGGGACCAGCAGGGTCCATCTACCTTACCATATTAATCTGTTTTTTCACATTTAATTGCTACTTTTAGTCGTGAACTAAACACACACAGCTCCAAATCACACAAACAAGTAATGCAAGACAAATTGTAAGCTAGAATAGAGAACACAATGCCCAATACCTGAATCAAACACAAATTTTCCAGGCCTAAGTTGCACTGAATACTACAAAACTAACACTAACTTTACTACAGAACATGGCAGTTTTCAAACTCTACAGCAGAATGCCAGGAAGTTACAGGATTATTTTAAAAATACAATCAAATTCTGCACATATGAAAAGCCATCATTAAAGTATCCTGTAACTACCATTACTAGTGCTGCTAATTTTAAGCATTATTCAGACAAAAAGTCCACAGTCTAATTGATGAAAAATAAATGGGAAGATTATACACCTTGACCGGTCTTCATTTAATAGAGCCCTTTGGATCTAGTGAGACACAGAGAGGATAATTTGTACGAGTGTCACCTTTCTACTATAAATCCAGATAATTTGGAGATAATAGGCAAGTACCAGTGAGCATCCCCAGGTGCTCCCACAGTAGTACTGGGAGCCTGGTGGGTTGCAGGGGTGGATGGAGAAGCAGACAGCCCTGCAGTGGTATATACATATTGCCACAGCAAAAGGCAGTGTTACACATCTGAGCAGGCTTCCTGTGGCAGGCTTTATTTCAAATTAAAGGATTTAATCTCAGCTTGACAAACTTTTAAAGGAAATCAAAAACAAGCAAACAAGAAAACCCAAAAGTCCAGTTTAAAATAAAAAATTGCAATAGTGTTTGTTTGCATCTAATTGAAACAGCAACAGTTATGAAACTCCAGGAGTGGGGTCCAGACATAGTTCACTGCATCCAGCAAGTTTCTGCTGCTTCAGTGTGGAATGAATCCTTAGGCTCTGCACCTCAGTTAGATGCAAACCCATGATATGGAAAGATTCTTACTAAAAACATTTGAATCTTCTGTTACCACCTGTGTATTCAAAGGGACTGATAATTCTAAAGTAACTAAACCTGAGTTTCCTAAAATCTGTCTACTGAAATGAGATATCCATAGTCAACACCTCTTGGGTGGGTAGCCAAAGCTAGCCTATTACACTCACACGCATTTAAAACACAAGAATTTTAAGTTTGTTCGAGCATTGGTCACTCAGCCTATTTTAATGCATTTCTGGGAATTAAATTATGCACATTTAGCCTGCTCTCTGTGTGGGGCTGATTTTCACCTCAGAGCATAAACCACTTAATTATAAGATATCTCAAGTTTCCAAACAAGAATCAGAAGCTCTCCAGAAATACCTTAGGACTGATTTTGAAGTACTCTAACAAAGAAAACAAAAAGTGAACAGCATCTGTGTAGCTTAGGAGGCTGAATTTGGATAAGAATCTGTAGGCATCACAGCAAAGAAGAGTTTTAAAGAAGTATTTTTTTGAAGGAGAATACTGGAGAAACACTGACATAATACGAGAATGGTCCTCCCAAAATCAATAGAAAGCACAGAAGAAAGTGCCTAGATGCTTCCACATAGAAGTCAGCTTTACGGTGTGTTTGGAGGAAGGAATAAACACTAATCACTAGTCACGACTCACTAATAAACATGAGATGACAAGGAAGAAGAGGATGTCCTATGAAAAGCTTTGAAAGTTGAGTGATGTATGTTGATGTGGTAGACAGAAGGCTGGAGGACACAAGCAAAGAGGGAGGTGACAATTAAGCTGTAGCGGTCAAATAAAGTTTTGTTGCTCATCTTCTTCCCATTTCTTAGAGTAAAATTAGTAAGAAATCAACTTGCCTAGGTAGAAGGAAGAAGCAGCATAACACAGTAAAAAAAGAGACATTTCCAAATACAAGTCTGGGAAAGAAGGACCATAAAAGAGGTTGCCATAAAGATGCCTCCATTCAGATGAAGGTGAAAGGAGAAGAAGGCCAATGAGGGAAGTCTTATCAAACAGACTGGGTAAGATGCTGTTCTGGCAGCCCTCAACTTCAGAAGAGATTGAATAATGGGGAAATGGAGTCCAGAGAGACTCATTATGACAAGTACCAAAGAGAAGAGACATCTGCAGCACCGATAACCCTAAGGATTTCAGGATCCTGCTCGGGGAAGAACTATCGTGACCCAAGGGCACAGTTCCTCTACAGGAGCACAGAGATCTCTAAGCTTTAACACAATAGGTTAGTTTTAATTGATGCTCGATTTGAGCTAATGCTGCTAGGAAAACAAAAGACAGGCTCTTCTCCAAACATCTGAGGGACATATATATGCATGTGCAAAAGGGTGGTCATCATTGAATATTTCACTTTTTCCCTTTAATTAGATATTTATCTAAAGTATTTTAACATATTTTCTGTATTTCCTTAGGGAATAAAATGGTAATGCAGCTTAGTGACAAAAGCAATGTGTGACGAATTTGTATAAACAAACTCACACACACACCCCTCATTAATATCTCTTTGTGATTGCCACATGATAATTCTGAGGACCTAACTCCTTTTTAATTTACTGTACTGTAGTGAAACCTTCTTGCAATTTCCTGCATAAAGTTTGCTACTAAAGAACCAATAATAAATAAAAACAAATAAAACAAATCCTGAGACCATGTGCTTGCCTGTCAACCAAAACATGTTCGCATTGCCTCACCAATGAGCACGGCACGTAGCCTACATCGAGCCCCTTTCTATCAGCATCTGAGCTAGCCCAGCTATAGTTTAAAAATAGAATATCTCTATATTTCACTTTGGCGTGCCTCATCACTGCGACTGCAATACAGATATACCCCGGTTGTGTCTCTATCTGGATCTCCTAGTCTAGCTATAAGCTTGTCAACATTTTAGCTGATCTCTTGTGGAGGTATTCCCTTCAATCAGTATATGGTGGCTGGCATTTCACAGGTGAGCTCAAGGATAAGTCTTGCACTCTGGCATTTGTATATTGAAGATTTCTTTTTACACAGATGGGAAAGTGTGATATTGACTGAACTAATAAAGGACTACTGGAGTTTAGAATGGATCACAGGAGTGGGCTTTTTCTTATAAAACACACATTTCTTTTCCCCTCTCCAGAGTGCAAGAGTGTGTATGCATGTGTCTCCACCCATCTTTCCTCTTTCTCCACCTTTCCTCTTTCTCCAGCACCTTCTCTCATTTGACAGTTGGGTTCTGGAAGGAGGTTGGTTTCTTTAAAAGTAGTTACCATTCCTATCTCTCCATTCATTCTTTAGCAACCTACATCCTAAGCAAACTTTATTTTTCATTCTACATGAATGAGCAGTGGTGTTTCAATAAATACTTCTCTACATTAAATTGCATTTTTGTTTCAAGCCATTCAGACATGCTTTCTTCACTTAAAGACCTTCAGAGAGCTACTCAGCTACAGTTTTTCCCTGAACTAAGGAGTTAATTCACTACTAAACACTCTTATGAGAAGTGATGTTATTTGGCGTGATATTATAATTAGGCAGCTTGAATAAGTTTCACTTTCAGTATGTTGCAGCACTGAGGAAAAAACACTGATGAAACACTAAATATTGTTAGGGTTAATATTTAAGGTCAGTAAATAAATGTACAAACAATTTATTTTATTTCACATTTTTACACAAGGTTCTATTTAAAAGGAAGTAAAAGCAATTAACCTTTAGATTAACTAAATCTCACAGGATATTGTTTCATTTTGTAGCCGGTGATACACTCCATGCCATGGTAGCACCAATAAACTGTTTGAGAAACCCCATTCAGAAATAAACTACACATACCACGTCAAGAGCAAAAACTGCCTAATGCCGCAATGAAATTTCCACAAGGCATTCAAAGCAACAAGCTTTTTCAACAGCAGGATATACATAATGCTTCTACTATACCTACTACTGCATAAGTGCTGAAAATATTTACGACTCATGTTAAGTAAATGTGTAAAATTAAGTATCTGTACGGTTTTACATTTTGTTTCTAATGTGTAAAGCCATGATGCCTTCTGAATATAGGAAGTAAAGTATTTATCTCATTCTCACTGAAATACCAGGTTTTCAAAATGTTATTGTTCCTAATTGTTGAAGTAATATTTATAAATAAGGTGAAGCATTCCACAGAACATCCAAGGAGGCAAATGCTCAGTTTTAGTACCTGAGGGATACAGATACTTATCTCCTTATTAGTTGTATTCAATACTGCATGATTCATGTTTTCTGACAATTAATTAAGAATTTTCATACCCAAGACTTCATTTTATCCTGACGGTTTAAATTTCCAGAATTGCAAGACATTGACAAATAAAATTGAAACTGAAGATATGTTAAAAAAAGATGGAAAAGAGCATTGATTCTTTTTTTTTTTCTGTGCAGATTCCACATTCTGTTTTCAGAATGAATGATTGCTTTGGAGAATCAGGCATCAGTGATTAAGTTAATTTGGTCCTTAACACTGGACCTTTAACGTCCCTGAAAGGTCAGTAGTTAGAATTTAATTCCGCTACCTATGAGTCGTATAACAAGCGTGGACAATCCTGACTTTCCTTCGTAAGAAATAAAGAAATGATTGGCCAACAAAAGTTCAGTAGCTCCAACGTGTTGGATTCCTTTAGATTTAGCTCAGCATTCCCACTCTCACTTGTTCTATGCTTAATAATTTCCTTACTTGTGCAGTCAATATGGAAAAGAAAACTATAAACAAAGCAAACGTGTTTATGTGCATGGTAACCAAATGGTTCATGTCATTTCTGTTAGAATGTCAGCATTTACTAAAGTTGTTGATATCTGTATGTGTGTAAGACAGAGAATAGCACTGAATACATTGTTGATATTTGCTAAGTAGGGCAGGTAGTGAAATGGGAACAGACACTCTGCTCTCATTTTCATTCTGGGCTATACCAGGAGTGTTGGAAGGGTTAGGCAATGGTTAAATCCAGGCAGAACGTGACCCCAAAGGTGTTAGAAAGCAGAAACTGTAATAAACATTTCCTCACATACAGCTTTAAACCCACAATCCTTATACAAGGCTGCTCACTGTAAATCCACAAAGTCAATCCCTATATGTTCACTTCAAACTTAAAAGCAACATTGAAACTGCACTGGGATAAAGCTAGAACATGGGTTTGTCTGGAATATTTTTTCCCAGACTCAAAGCCCTTTTTTTCTACTTTTTGTACTGCGTAACACTTAATAACACATAAGGCAAGTTTTGTCAAATGGGTGGAGCCCCTAGCTCACCTAAAAGAATGAGCTTGACATCCTTGCTTTAAATAAGGTGTTTTAGGAAAAGGATGAGAGTACCAGAGTCCCTCCTGGAATTTACAAAAGGATCCACACCTCATTTGCAATTCCAAAAGGCTGAAAAAAGGAAAAGCTAGGATTACAGATGTTTTCCTCCCTCTTTTACAGTTCCTGTAGAGTGTTCACAGCCTTCTGAAGTCAGCGAACACAAACCCCCTCTTCTCCAGCCTCCTCCCCCTTCTCACCCCCAAAAAGACATGCAGGAATGGATTTTTTCTTCCTACCCTGCCACTGTATGTTTACTAAAGTACAAGGTCAAAACTGTTTCCATCATTCCCTTCTTCTCTGCTGTTACTGTGGGTCCTACGAGATCAGGTGCAGAGAATTCTAAACTATACGCTTACTTAGGAGAGAAGAGGGAGGAAGGATCAGTAAAGAAGACAGAGACAAAAGACTTACAATTCAAAAGTAAGCCAGGGAGGAAAATGGTGGGAAGATAGAAAATCTGAGAGCAGGAGAGAGAGAAAAAAATGCCCAAATGCTATTTACACACGCTTGTGCGCACACACACACACACTCTAGGCTAATAGTCTACTAGTTGAGGTGAACACCTAATCCCAGTTCTTAAACTTGTACTAAATATTTTAATGGAAATATTTAGAGGAACAGGAGTTTTGGTTTTCTGACCACATGTCATTCTTTACTAGCAGTTGTATGCTTTGGCATCTCTAACGTTGCATAATGCAATATTTAGCCTACTGTTGGGCACATAATCTCAGTTTATGTTCTTGTGATCAAATCCTCCCTGATACAGTCTAAGAAGCATTTCTCAGTGCTCATTATCACAACTCATCATCAGTCATGACTGTGTACAATGAAAAAGCAAGTACACAATCTGCTAGGTATAGCCCATGAAAGCTTTTAAATTTGCTGGGAGTGAGAGGATATTGTTCACCTTACATTCTCGGTAAATTACGTTTCCCCCTGATATGGAGGAAAATAGGCCTTTAGAGGCTCTCCTACCAATTCATCAAAGTGGAGCACTGAGAATAGCAGCCGGACGTATCGGCACAGATGAGAGCTGCAATACCTGGCAGTTTGTACAGCTCTGGGTCATGGTACAGATTTTATTTGGCTTCCTCTGGCTGTAGTCCATGAAGTCATATGCAAGAACAACCTTCCTCACCCTAAGTCACCCAAGATCATTGTGATCTCCCACATGGACACAATATATGGCAGTCACTGTGTTTTCTTGTGAACTCAGGCATTTCATGAGCCTTACAAAAGCACTGAAAAACTCAGAATCTGACCTGTGTTCCTCATTTTGCCTGTCAAAAAAAAGGATACACATCCTTTTCTTTTCCCCTGGCACAACGTACTGAGATTACTGTTGTGTGACAAAGAAACCAGTGATTGACACTGCAGGTTCCACACTCTTTAGCAAAAGTCTCTTCAAACTGAAACCATTTCTTATCACATATTTGCGAACTCTGCTCACCACAAATTGCCCATAGCTGAGCAACACAATGTACTTCAAAACTTTGCATCCTGGTTCAGCACATTTTGTAGGGTGTGCTTTGATTCTGAGTGAAACAGAACTTTACAGCAAGTGGATTATTTTGGCAGCACTATGCTTCGGCAGCCAATTCAAAAGGTGACGTACTCATTCACTTTGCAAGGGCTTTTCCAATACTGTAACATTTCATTCCTCTCACACATTTTATTAAGTAGTAATGCTGATCATATAGTTAAAAAAAAAAAAAAAAAAAGTCCTTTTTCATTACTATTTCTAAATCTGTTTTCTGTTAATGTGTTCATTCTCCTTTTGGGCATGACTACCACAAGAACTCTAGCACACGTTTCTTACCATGAATACACATCAGCACACAAAATGTATTTTGAATTAATAATTCAACCCTTATTTTGAGTGTTTGCAATTAGGACAGATGTACTTTGCTGCATCCATTAAGAGATACATGCTATGTGGATTATGCATCTACAAGGGATTCCCCAAACACAGGACATATTTCATCTTTCTTTGCCTGATTTTATAAACAGGTCAGAGTAACTAATATTGAAAAAAATCTGCAAGCAGTGAGATACACCCATGAATAAATCATATATCTTACTTGCATAAGAGTTACTGGCCAAGAATTTTTTGCCAACGGCAAACAACAAAAATTTTGAAGGCAGTCAGCTGGCCACGGACAGTTCACAAACATAATAAGAAACAACTCACTGAATAAATTATTTATTGTAAATTTTTCTCCTGCACAAATAAGTTGTTCTTGTTCAATTTTGATGTCTAAAACCAGAATCCATACCAGTTATATGAAGTAACTAATAATTACAACTTCTATTGATAACCAACTTTGAATCACCCTGGTCTGGTTTACTCTAATACTGCATTGAATCTGAAAAAAAAAAAAAAAAAAAAAGACAGATAAAGGGTATATAATCTAGCAACTTTTACTAGATTCTCCATTGTCACAAATCTACAGAGTCCCCCAATAATAAATTTTATATTCAGCTCTCTGAGTTAGCTAAAGGATATGTAAAATCATGAGCAGGCAGAAGCTCCCTATTGTCCGTGCCCCTGAGAAGTGCACAAGTGTATAAAACAGTTGCAATCATGAAATGTGGAACAGTTCCAATGGTTTGCAAAAACTGTTTGAATAACTAATGTACAGGGCTTAATTCTTCCAATCTGAGAGATGCGTACACTGTGCGCACACACACACATACTAATAAGCTCTTCTATTACATGGGCATCCCATACACCATTGCTTGCTTGTGAATAGCACACACACGTCTGGGTTACGTGGCCTTGTTGCTTGGTTCTGCAATATATATTTTACACGATTTTTTGAGAATGGGGATTGTTACTAGCATTTATATTCTGGCTGTGATGTAGTAGTTAAGACATACCAGTAGCTATAGATGTAAAAACACTCTATTAAAACAAAACCACATGCTTAGTTTAAGACATCTGTTATAAAGCTACCCCTAGATTGTCAGCAACACCTTATCAGGAATACTATTTCTCCAGCACCTCCCTTAAAACTACTCCACCAGGCTTATACTCCATCTCTGTAGTTTCATCTCTTTGTCAAACTTCCTGCAAGGTTACCCTTAGCAGAATTCAAGTTCTTTAAAATTAACCTTAACTAGACATTTCAGAATTGTTTGAAGTTAAGCAATCACACTGTAAGATAAGTAGAATATTTTCAGTAAATAAATATTCAAAAATATAAATTTATGGTGGGAAACAGCAAAATTATTACCACTTCATAATTTAATCAAAGTACCACGCAATATAGTTTATTAATTGAGCAATGACTATATGAAAAAAATTGCATGCTATTAAGTAATTAAAAAAAAAAAGCTTGAACTAATTTATCTGTCAAAATATTCAATCTCTATATATTGAATTCACGGGTCCAGTTTGGGATCTAAGTCTTTGGGAAGTATCTTTCCAGTTGTGTGACTTTCAGGGACTCCTAACGTAGCCAGAGTTTCTGTCTGTCAGCACACATCAACCTTCAAAACCAAGGCTGGAGTGCCTTGAAGGAGAAGGAAAACAAGCAGTAAAGTTAGCTACAAAATCTCTTTATTGTGTGGGTTTCTGAGACCTAAACCGTGCACAATATTCTGAAGAAACTATACATACGCATAATTTTCTAACACTGGTATAGTAGAAAGGTGAACAAAAGCCCCCGGGCTCAGAGCTACTCCAAATATGCAATGGGCACAGTCTTTGGAAGCTTTGGCTCTCCGCTTTGGCTCCAGAGGTGAGGGGAAAGAGGTGGCAAGGTAGGTCTCTCCACCCAAATCCCACCCACAGAAGTGTCTAGATAACAATGTATGCATCCAGTACCAAATTGTGCAGAGTGGTGTAAAGATTTGGAATAGGTCCTGGTCCCAAAACAAAAATCTTGGAGACAGGCAAATGGCAGTGACAGGAAATGTGTGGATGCGGGTACTGTAGTGGGAGGCTGTTCTCTTCGCTCTTGTTGGGTGCTGTCAGACCGCAGACTATAGCAGCATTTTCAGTGCCTTTTCGCACCTGCTGGGGCGATACCTCCTGGAAGGCAGAAGGGCCTCTTTTGCAGGATCACTAGTATTTTCTCATGTTGGTAATGCTGTTTATCTTCCTTTTCTTATAACTTGCTTTGCTCCCAGGAGATGATATGGCCAAGCATCTATCTTTAAAGAGCAAGTTTGGGCAGCCAGGGCACAGGGTGAGAATTTGAAGCTTATTATTACCATTGCTACAATGTGTTAGCACATATGCACATCCTTTTCTTATCAGGACACCGTAAGGTATTCATAGCTTTAAACTATGGGGAATAAAATGTAATACACACACATTAAGATAGCTGGAATTTACATGGATCAGCCTCTTCAGACATAAACTGCATGTAAATTAATCTGCAACATGAGCAAAATACAGATGAAATCTAGTTATTGACTAACAAATTACTCATTATGTGGGTAACCATCTGAATTATCTGAACTTCCAAAGGATCCAGCTAGGCACTCCAAGACCTTTGTCCCTGAACTACTCTTCACATTCACATTTAACTATTGCTTTTGAATGAAACTAGGGACTGAAGAGTAAAAAGACAAGCCTCTGACTTAAGACTGTGTCTTACTCCTCAGATCAGGGAGACATATCATTACAGACACCTGGTACAAGACTTGCATTACATTTAATTTGGAGAGGTAAAGAGTTCTGAACAGTGCACAGAGCCTTAATCCTCATGTGCACCCACAGGCAAAATTCTGTGTGGGCAGATAAAAGTAAACTGTCTTATGTAATTCCTTGACTACGTGTCATTCTCACAGCACCCTTTATAAGCAAAAGGAACAATTTTTTGCTCCTGTGTTTCCCCCCTCCATCCTAAATTCACGCCTGCTTATTCTTCCCAGCTGGCATTAACTAGTTCTGAGCTCTGAATTTCTATCCACCCAGGGCAGTGTTCATCTCACCAAGCGTATTTCACCTGTGCTTTTGGCTAGATACAGTTCTAAGCTGGTGTCTGACAGAGCAGATCAGCATATTAACACATGATCCCAGCTTGCACTATGGCGTGATTTCTGCCCTCTGTCTCGCAGCCAGTTTGGGGAGTCTGTTGTTCCAGATAAAAGGTGCTGCTCTTCAGAGAGATTACACTGAGGCAAAGGGAGCTGCTCTCCAAAGTAAAATTTCAGAGCTGCACACATGGCAATTTTTAAAGCTGCACAAAGGAGTTATGAACCTAAATCCTGTTAAAGGACAAAGACTGAGTTGCACTCAAATGACACTCTTCTGCATATTAGCAACATTCTGATTCTAATTAATTTCACAACTTTGAACACAACTATAAATGTTTCAAAGCAACATTTTACATTCCTTTTGTATATTTTATTTTTGCTTAGAGCACATAATATTTTTCTTGTATATTCTGTGGATTAACTATATTGCAGTGTGACCAAAGGAATCTTTATGAATGCATTTTATTAAAGACTTGTTTGTGCAACTTATGTAGGTCTGTGAGGAACCGGATCTCCAATACAAATAACTGAAATTCATTTCCAATAATAAAGTTGTTATTACTTTCAATCTCATAACTGGAATACACTTATCTGACGTCAGTTCTAGCCAAGAGAAAGTTCCCTTTCATTTGAACAAAGGCAGTAGGGAATGTAACCACTTTGTATTGTGCAGGCTGGTTTCAGTGGTATCAGCCAGCTGAGCTAGCAGTGCCAAAGCAGACACATGATCTTGTAAGTCCAGAAAGTTTTTTTTTTTCTATATTGCATTAATTGCAGAATTATTAATTGTTTTCTTTCCCACCAATGCAAGTGGTAAGAAGGCAGGTGTTAGAGACAATAAAGGCCTAATAGGAGAGACATGAGGAATGTTAGATGAAACAATGAGTATGAAAAGGTGTAATTACTGCAACACACCAGCTCTTTTCTTATTTTTTCCTATTTTAATTACTCTCTGCTAAATAATTCCTTTCCTTAACTTGATTTCATTATCTTATCTCTATTTCTCATTCAGATATTAACCAGTTACTCTGGTTTTATGAGGAGCACCACTCTTTCTACCAGTCTGTCCTTATAACATTTATTTTTCAGTTCAAAAGTCAGTAGGACTGCTGATCCAAGCAATATTCAGAGGTGACTGATGACCACTTTATATGAATGATATTTAGCTTTTATAAAAAATTATGTACAGTACCTAACGGACAAAACAAAAAAAAATTATGCATGGTATATTAAGAATTCAAATATTCCAGTTTTCAAAACAATGACTGAACACAGTCACCTGAGTGTTGTCTGTGCCACAGGCCTTCCTTCCTCATCACTACATTTATAGTCACTTCAGAACAGACCATTGCAGTCGTGAACAAAACCCATAAAACCAAGCATCCCTGATGTTGCTCCAGTTTTCTTGAGGGAACAATTCATCTTCTTGTGGGGAGAATATTAAATGGTTAAAGGAAATCTGTGCATATGGGCCGGAGAGTGTCCAGACTTTGGGGTTTAGCTTTCAGGGTAGCACCTGTTTGTATTGTAGTTCTTAAGGACACTGAGTAAGGAAACTACTCACAGTGGTACCACCTGGATACCAAACATGTATTTATGTAAACAGGGTAAAAAATATTTTTACCTGAGCATTACAAATATATTCCTTGCCATTTCTCTGTGCACATCTGTCTGCTAAGAATTTTCTTGTTGTTCTAAGCAGTAGCAGAAATCACAAGCAACTAAACTGAAGCCAGTGTAGTTACATGGTGCAACTCCATATTGGGTCTAAGGCTGAACTGATTTAACGTGAGCGTCGAGCAAAACACTGCATCAGGACTTTTCACTTATTAAGAGATGCTGGCAGCAGCTGGGTTTGTGCAGCTCTTCAGGGCCTCAAAACTACATCTTCCTTATCACTGGACTATTGCATATATTTGTACCATTTACAAATCCTCTAGTAGAGACATGAAACAGCTCTTATTTCTCCCTGTAGCCAAGTCACTCATCAGACTATACCCTCGTTTGGAAGGTGAAAATCAGGCTGCTTATGCAATTCCCGTATTTAGATTTTTTTTTACTTAAGTGTGATTAGTATTTATGTGAGTCCAAATATGAATGAGATTATTAATCTGTCCCAGAGTTCAGTTGATCACATGCAGGTATATATATCTGCATATAGTGCCTAACAGTTTCTGTTTTTCTCATCTGCACACAAAAGAATGATAAAATATATAACATAGTATCTCTCTAATGTATATAATTCTCGTGCACATGCACCTTACGCAGGCTCCTTCAAACAAGGTAAAAAAGGCAAATCCTTTAGAGACAGTCAAACAGATCCCACATGTAACAATTTTATGAAGCTAAAAATGATAATAGATTTGTGAAAATGTAGTAGCAAGAGAGAGAAAAAAGCTGAAATAAAAAGCAGTAGAGCACTCACTGTGGGAGATCGGAGGGCTCCAGTGACTAAGTTAAATGAACAACTTTTAAAGTTCATCACAAGCTAAAGTGATTGATAAATAGGAAGGTTTGATGTAGAAATTAGATGTGTGACTGGAGCTGGGGAAATATTTAGGCATAAAAAAGACAGCACCTATGACTTCTGTCTAGTTGTCATTAGAAGAGGACAGGGAAAATACCCCAGATTAAAAAAAAAAAAAAAAAAAAAGGCAAACTGTCAGGAAGAAAGATGGAGACAAGGTCAGAGAGGAATAGAAAAAAGAAGCAGAGACAGGCAGGGAAAGGACAGACGCAGAGCTGGATTTGGGAGAGATCAGGTGAATTAGCCAGTGCAGGTGACACAGGATGTGGTGATACAGTCTGGTCTCCTGGAACAAAACAATAGTCTTGCCATAGCAGTCTGAAAACCTAGACAGTGCTCAAGTAGGAAGCTGAATTAATAATGAAGCTTTTAATCGGACAGAAGTAGCCAAAAGATACACATTGTCTTAGAGCTCAATATAGAAACATTCAGCGCTTCTTCAGTGTGAGGATCTTGTGGCCAACTGGGAGACAGTGTTCCGATTTTTTGGCTGCTTTTAAGGATAGATATAAATTAGAGGCCCTTCCTATTGTGAAGACACCTTATAAATACAAACTCACTCACAAGTAGCCTGTAATATTCCTTCTAGGAAGCTGATCCAGAGCCTCACAGATCTGCTGGTCTGAAATCCTCTTCTCACATCCAATTAATTCTGGTGCCAGCACTGCCCTTTAGCTTCAATAGGTCTTCTCCCTGCTGCATGTGTGTATCTATGCTGATATGTATTCACTGAAATAAATGCACTGCTAATTACCAGCTGTTGTGCAAGCACCGGTCTTCTTGGATTCCAGCAAGGGATGTGAGATCCATAACAACCATTTTTCTTCTTCCAGTTCAGTGTGTCAGCAAGGGGGTCTATGGCACGCAGTTTCAAAGGTGTGAGAAATCAAGGTCTTTGAGACCATGTCTGAAAGCTAATCTGTTACCCAGGAGCTGGTACACTCAGGTCAACAGTTTATCTGATATACAACATGAGATAGTAGAAGGCAGGGCACTTTCAGTGAGAAGATGTTGTTAATTTAGAATTGCTTTGCTAGCTTAGTTCGTTAACCTCAAAGCCATACAACAAAACCCTTTTGTTCTTCCTGACTTTCTCTTGGGTGAAGGATGAATGAATGGGAGACTGAGAGAGAAATTTAAGTTTCAAGGAGGATCTAGGCAGACTTTCCTTCTGATTTGTAATGGCATTTTACTGCTACCACTCAAGCAGTCAGAGCTCTGGAAAGAGACTTCTTAATTAAACACAATAAATAAACCTCCTCAATGAGACTAAGTCAGCTACAGGAATGGAACCCAGCACAAGTGTCTTACAAGGAGGTTTGTTATGCAGTCCATCAAATGTGAGGTGTCCACAAAGCTGCACCCCACAAATATTCCATTGTCAATGCTTTAAAATCAGCTGTTGTTAGAAGAAATATATTTTCTCCCACTTTGCACTGTATGCCGTTAGCCAATTTTTCAAGGATCTTTTGATGTAGCAAAGAGTTCACTCAAAGTCAGTGTGGCCATTGAACACAGCATCGGCGAAAGATCAAATCCCAGATGTTGAAATTCTACAGCTCAAAAAGAGTGATACATAATAAACACAGGAAGGTCTCAGAAACAGCTTAGAGGGTATGTGCGGTACCAGGAAACACAGCACTGACATTCCTGCATACATTGCAGATGGATCTATTTTAACTTCTCAGTATCCATCACTTTAGGGTGTATCCGCTACCATATTTTATCATACCTTGGTGCCACAACACAACCTGATAGGGATCTTTTATAGAAAGAAAAACAAAATTAATATGGAAAAAGGTCAGATGTGAAAAATACACTTTGATTTGTTTTCACACATCAGAGCCAAAACCAAGACAAATACTAACATGCATGTTTAAATCCAGTAGAAGCTAGGGACTAAATAATAGCAGAAATAATCAAGCGAATGTGTGTAAAACCACTTTTTTTTTCTGTGTGTGTACACAACTACATAGATAGTTGTCATGTGCATAAGTCCTTCTCATTTTAAAAACACGTCCTTCATCTGTGTGCCTATTTGTATTACACATTTTACTTATTCGCATTAATCCTACAGTTTTATTTCATTTTCCTGTTGTTTGCTGGCCTTTACACCCTCATGCTATTTTTTAGTATATTTTAAGGTTTAGAATACTATTTTGTTAATATAATAATTTTAGATTTTAATTCTCTTTTTATAACCTTTCTACTCATTTTGTTTTCATAAATAAATGTAGTTCCCCTGACAAACACAAGATTGGCAGCACTTCCAACTCAATATTCAGGCCACATTCTATTAAGCCTGGGTGCCTCATGTGTGTTCTGGAGCATACACCTCCAGGAGTGAGAGGCTAATTCGTTCTTCATGCTTATTCAGTCCTTGGCCTTTCTACTGATACTTCCAACAAGGATGCCAATTAGTGCTAATTAAGGTAGTGGATTTTGCAATATGGAAGCCTTTACTGGAAAACTGGACTGACATCATTCGCTCTTTCCACAAAAGACATGAAAGAGCTGTCAAACGGTAACTCCTAGTGGCACTCCCATTCAGAGGAAGCCTGGATTCAATTTGGGCATGGACAGACACCTTCAGAAGGTCTGTAGTTTGGCTTCAGCTTATGAAATGTGAATTTGCAACCAAGATATCTGCCTTTATTTAAGAAAAAAAATTTAGATTTGAAAGAGATGTCTCTGTAATGCTATATAGCACACAGAATTTTGTAATATGCACTTAATAAAACTGTGGTTATAAAAGGCTACAGAAAATATATAAACCCGTGCCAATCATATATATTTTTAAAGCAGTACCTATAGAATCATATTAGTCTTATCCTTACTGAATTAAACAGAAGTTTTCCACGCAAGTGAAATAGTCAAGCCTCTTGGTCAGCAAAACTATGCAAGAAACAGAACAAGGCAAAGTCTTTCTCTTGTGGCTGGATAAGAGGCACAAAGGGGAAAGCAGTCCCTGTGTCTGTATTCATGTGTTCAGATTTTGATGCTTCATTTCTTTTTCAAATAATAAACATAGAGAAATAAAACTTTTCAATTTTTTTTTGTATGCATACGTGTATATCTATCTATCTATCTACCAACCTACCTACCTACCCACTTATCTACCTACCAAACCAGCCTCAGAAAAGTCCAAGATGTTTGTGAATGTGCATTTCAACAGCTGGGCTCTAATTTGATTTATGTGATAAATGGGGTAGCATCTCTAATTAACTGCAGTTATCCAAACTTGTTAGTTCTTAACCTCATTCAACATGTAAGAACCAGACTTCAATAGTGTCAAATTGAATGGGGACAAAACTAACCCATAAACACAACTAATTTTCATTTTTAATCATGTTTTCTGTGTTATATTTCTTTCTTATTTGCTGTCACAAATTTTCTCTAGCCGGACTTGCTCCTTCTTCTCACTCTGTCAACCCAAAGGGCAGCATTAACTTGTAAGTTAAAGCACAGAACATATCCTTGAACTTGCACTCTGAAAACTCAACCTGTATTTCCAGTTGCCTGCAATCCACATTATAACCACCCACAATACCAGTTCTTTTAATTTGTTAACTTGTATATACTGTTAACACTGCTCTTCAGCCAAGTAACTCATCCACTCTTCCTGATACATTACTGTCAGAAATGTGAAAATGCGAGTTTTGGTAATATAATTGTGTGGCAGGTTGACCTTGGCCAGTTGCCAAATACCCACCCAGCCACTCTCTCACTCCCCCTCCTCAAAATTACAGGGAACTGAGATGAAAAGGCTCAAGGGTCAAGACAAGGACATTGAAATCACCTACCAGTTACCATCAAGGGCAAAACAGACTTGATTTTGGGAAAACTGTGAGGGTGGTGAGGCACTGGAACAGGTTGCCCAGGGAAGCTGTGGATGCCCCATCCCTGGAGGTATTCAAGGCCAGGCTGGATGAGGCTTTGAGCAACCTGGGCTAGTGGAGAGTGTCCCTGCCAATGGAAGAGGGGTTGGAACTAGATGATCTTTAAGGTTCTTTCCAACCCAAACTGTTCTGTGATTCTATGATTCCATGAAAATTAATTTAATTTATTGTTAATTAAAGATGGAGTTGGATGGTGAGAAACAAAGATAAAAACTGAAATACCTTTCCTTCACTTCCCCACTCTTAAAAAAAACTCAACTTCACTCCTTCATTTCCTCCTACTCTGCCTCCTGCCTCCCACACCCCAAGCAGCACAGAGGGATGGGGAAGGGGGAGTGGGGTCAGTCCATAACAGCTCCTCTCTGCCACTCTTTCTTCTTCATACTTCTCCCCTGTTCAAAGGTGGGTCCTTCATGATAAACCTGCTCCTCCATGGGCTCTCCACAGACCACAGATCTTTCAGGAAATATCGACCTGCTCTGGCATGGGATCCTTCACAGGCTGCAATGTGGATATTTGCTCCACCATGGTCCTCTCCATGGGCTGCAGGGAAACACCTGCTCTGCCACCATCTCCTCCATGAGTTGTAGAAGAATATCTGCCCTGGTGCTTGGAAGCACTTCCTCCCCATCCTCCTCCTCTTCTGTCCATGGTGTTTACAAGGTTGTTTCTCACACTTTTTTCCCCTCATTCCTCTCCACCTGTGCAGCACTTTTGCCCTTTGTTGTTATCACAGAGGTGCCACCACCTCGGCTGATGGGCTCAGCTGTGTCCTGCAGTGGGTCCATTGTGGAGCCACCTGGAACTGTCTGTGGTCCAGCACAGCAGGCCCTGAATGCTTCCCACACCAGCCACTCCTGCAGCTCCCCACCACCACCTTGCCACCTACACCAAATACACTTTGCTAAAGATGTTGTCTCTTTTACAGGCTTAACTGAGAGACACTTGACATTGACCCCATTACGCAGCCTTGCCTTCAGTTTAGAAAGAAAGACCTAAGTCATGTTTACCTCCCAGTAGGGACCATAATACCTGGCATACTTTATGGATTCTCTACCACCATCATAATAAAAACTAGCTGAGCAACATTACGGTCTTTACTTAAAAGAATTGTTCCTTTTTTGATACCAAAGACCTCAATAACAATAAAGCTGATGAAGTCTATACAGAATTTGATTTTTGTCCTTCTTATTTGTTGTCTTTTAACAGTTCTTCCTCACTAAGTCTTTTATACAGAGACAAAGTTACACCAACATAACTGCTAAAAACTACGTCAGCCTCTGCGATACTCCTACAGTAGCATCTGTGAGCTCAGGGCAAAAAAGATTAAACATTGTATTCTAGTCTTCTTAACAAAATATACTCAATAATCAAAAAGACATTTTAGAATCGCCAAGGCTAGTAGGACTTCAGTGGAGCTTCTAACACACTGTTTGCATTTCTTAAATTAAAAAAACTATGTTTGCTGTAACATGTGAAGTGTTCTACACTTCTGACAGAAAAATTTTACTCTTGCTTAATGTTATTTTATGGGAATTAGATAGATGTGTTGAACTTGTTAGTTCACACACTTGTTTGTTATTCTTTTAACCATAGATTAGATGGATAATCACATAAAACTAGCATGTTCCTTGTAAAAACTATAAGATTCCTTACAAAAACAGTGCTTACTACTATAGTACTCACTGTTATGCAGGTTGGGATGGGTAGGAGGAACTAAAACAAGTGAGGTTTATGTTAAGTTTCCAGTAATCATTACATTTCTTATTCACTGAATTTTGTAACTTCATCTAGACAGCTTTGTAACATCCTAACAAATATTTTCACATTAAAATGCCAACTCAGATGAGGCCACACTCAGGAAACAACCCTGGGGTGGAAAAAGGGTCACAGTATGGACGTAGCCATCTGCCAAAGTGGATTTACAGTGTCTACAGCTTGCTAAGTTATTCACTGCCAACATACTCTGTGTGGAAAAATAGCCCTTTTTTTCTGCCATGTAAACTGACCTTGACCCTACCAACAGTGCTCAGTATTAATAAATCTTATCAGAGAGATTCTTAACAACAATTTTATCCCCGGATTGTTCTTGAAATGTACACTGCAAGGAATAAGCAGCTGAGAGTGGTCAGTCAGGTCACACAGCAGCAGCTCAGTGCCCTGACCAGAGAAGGAAAAGAACCGATACTATATTGGTATGGCCATCAGCCATCTGACGATACTAATGAGAACACAGTACAAAGAAAGTCCACCAGCAATGCATATGTTAAATCCGTTCACAAGATACATTTGTCGAATGGTTTTGAATAGCTAAAAAATTGAGAAAAATCTGTTCATACACAATTCACGAAGAGGGAACAAGAACAAATTTGCCAAGCAAACTGTTTGCTATGCATAGATATCCCAGCTGTCCTCATTATCTTATTTATCCTGTTTAAATCTCCCTTGCACTCCTACCTTCTTGCCTGGTTTACCCAATGTCATCCTTTCCTTTATCATGCCATGTTTTCTCAAAGGCACGGTCACGTCTTTGTCTGAAAAACTTATTCTTCCACTGACACTTATTTTTTGTTCTCTTTTTTCCTTTCAGACAGTTCAGAATGAAATCACGAAACTGTTAAACATATAATAAAAGCTCAGAGAAATCTTCTCATTGAGTGTGTGACATTAAGTAACAAGTGACAGTAAAATGGCTGCTTCTTCTGCAGAGAGACACAGTGATTCAAATTTTAAAGGCGCTGAAACTAAAGGTACCCAAATCTCCCGCCAGACTGCAATATTGCTGCTAAAAGGAAGAAAAGTAGGCAAGTGAGTGCCATGTAAACACCTACACCAACCCTACCACAGTCTTCCCATACGCCTTTGGAAAAAAGCACATAGGTTCCTCTCTGTAATATTGGCTAAAAATACATGCCTGTCTGGAAGGACTGTCATGAAGATAAACACATTAAAGACTGCCAGATGCATAGGAACCATAGTAATGGGGATTGCATTGAATACAAATAGAGCACATGTGAGAAGGCATATGCGCATGGATGTGCACACACGTAGGGTAGATAAGAGGTGATAGAGGGAATGCTTAGAAAATTGATGCTCTGGCATCCTTTACATTTCAGTAAGAGAAGTTGAGTTACGTTGGAAAATGGGGGCGTTAGTCCCACTTGGAGGCATCCGTCCCATGGAGTAAGCAATACAACTGACCAACAGGCAGGTGTACTGTTCAAACTTCAGATGGATTCATTGCAACATGCACGTTATATGTAACCGTACAGCCTTTTTTCTGCTTCTTTCTGGCATTGATACAGCTCTGATACACTTACATTTTGAAAAGGGGGAAACAGCAATAGTGCGTAGGAGTCAGACAATGTTAAAACAAGGAGAGCAGCAGGGGACAGAAGTCAGCAGAGACAGATCATGCAGGCTGTTCACCCCGCTGGGACTGGAATTGCTGCAAACATTAGAGCCAGAATACAGGGCTTCACTAATTCTTGGCGTATGAATAGTAAATGCTTTCAATTTGAAGCGACACTAACATGCAGTTTAGCTGCATCGGTTCCAATCTTGCTCTTTTTTTGTAGCCAGTCAGCTTTATTGTTAAAGAAATGTTAGAGCATGAACACGTAGTGCAAAGCGCATGTGTAACTTGTAAAGAAGCCCTCTGGACCACCTCAGAATGCATCAAACAGCCCTTGGCGAAACAGAAACAAATAGCATTGCTCTGGATTAATAGCACAGGGCTGGAGGAGAAATCACCTACTAAATCTTAGCTGCTCAGTTTCTTAAGAGAGGGATAAGCATTTTGCACATTAAATGGGTACCAACAGCTTGAAATTTACACTTCTGTTGGAAAATTTTATAATCACTATATTACAAGGAACACAAAACTACTGAGACTGTTAAAAAAGAGCTAACAAAATATTTCATTCACTTTTTTTCAGATTTCTTACTTAGAGCACATGACAGAATTTAGTGGACAGCCAGTCTAAGTCTATTAAGGTAAAGACAGTGAGTCTTAATCTTTTGAAGACCAAAATACTCAGCTTGAAGATCATTAATACCCTCTCCCTGTTCAATGGGACTAATATTTTTTGAGTTAAGCAGATGCTAAAATGCTATACCAGGATATTAGATGTTTTTTTTCTTTGGCAACTACGTATTTAAGTCTTTCAAGTGTCAAATAAAGGTAAAGAGAAAAGCAGTAATAAACACATTTTAAAGACTGAATCCCAAATTAAGAGTGAAAACCACATTAAATACAAACTAGTTTATCTTTCAAACAATATTTAAAGATTTTTTTTCTTCTTTTACTTACTTGACAAATTCAATTTCCATACGCAGTAGTTATATTATGCATGTGGATGCTTGTGAAGACATCAGCTATCAGAGGTTAAACTTTAAGTGTGTGTCTTGAAAAATAACTTAACAGCATACTTGTTATTTGACATAGCGTAGGTTAGCTCATTGCCGCTTTAGACTGCCTCAAACCCAAATTCATGGTTAGCTACTGTTTCACTTGCAGGCTACCAAGTAAATCACAGGTCACTGCTCTTCCCAAATAGTTACTGCTCACTTGTACTCATGTCCTCTACTGTCTGTCTGCCAGTCTCTAAACTCTCTCCTCCCCCTCAACTGCTTTGACAAATCTAACCAGGTCACTTATAAGAAGGTATGAAGTATTCTCTCTCTGGCCTCTCAAGACCAGTGAGAGTGATCTTCTGTATACAAAAACGTCCTCTAGAGGCCACTGTCTGCCCTGTCTTCCATACCCAGGAGGTCAAATACACTAGCACTCTAAACAAGCTCCAGAGTTGTTCCACCCTCCCAGTTTCCTTAGGGCTTGGTACTTGCTGTGGTCTCCTAGTATGAGGTGACCACCCCAGTGGCCTGCTGCCATATGCCAAAATGCATGTAAACATTTACATTCACTGCAGGTTCTTGTTTTCTATCAATATTGCTATGTTTCTTTTTATTACAATCTTGTTTATAACAGTACTACAAAATTATCAAGTAAATTTTCTCTTCATGAAGGCAACTTCTTCAGCATCTACAGGGGCATTTCTGTTTTTATTGACTCTATGTTTGTATGCATGAACATGAAGTTCAGTGTTCTTGTGAAGAACTAAAGCTAATTACAAGGTCTTTCCAGTACTCCCAGTGAACCAAATCAGAAATAATGGGCCAAGTAAGTGTACATTATTAGCAACCAAGCCGCCAAAAGGTTTCAGTAGCATTATAATCCATATAACCATTACACATAGCCTAAGCTCAGGCTTATCACTGTGCCCTCAATAATATCAAACAGATGATGATATCAGATATTCAGGTATTTCAACCTTCTAAATTACTTTGTGTCACAGGAAAACACAAAGGGTATACCTTTACCACAAACAAGCAATGCCTTCAGAAACAGCAAGAAACTTCAGCCAGAACACACCAAGATGATTCAGTAAGTGAAACAAACCTCACACCCCAGAGAAATCCTCCAAACTTTCACCATGGAAGACTCTATTAACGACACTGTGAAAGTTCCTCTCTGATCCCTTACTTGGCAACCAGTTCAACCTAGAGACTGTGAGCAAGATACAACATCCTGGCCTCTCAGAAATAAAAAAATCATTGCTTTAGGACATTGCTCTGTCCTGTCCAGCATCTTGTCTTTAACTGTGCAAATCATGGATATCTCAGGGACATTTCAGAACATATTTGTCTTAATCAATTAAAAAAAAAAAAAAAACAAAAAAAAAAAACAAGCCACCAAATAACCATAACATACAAAGGGCTAGCTAATTGCATTAAGTCCCGAAGCATGATATTGCACAGTTACAATAACTTGAACACATGTGATGTAAAGCTAGTATCCAGGTCTGATCTGCGAAGAACACAAACAAAAAAAAATTAAGTTTACCATTCTATACACTAATCCATTATTATCTTTCACATTTCACACAAGTTATAGCATATATGTGCATATATACACAAGCCACAGAATACGTTCTGAAATTGCTATCTAAAGACTTCTTTTAGCTGCTCATACAGATGGGTTAACCTGCATTTGATTAGATTCAAGTGCATTTTGCTTTATGGTGACTATGACACTACCTGATTCTGTTCTTTCCACAGTAGTAACATATTCTCTGCATTAATTATTAAACTGCTTTGAACTTTTTATCAAGAAAATGGTTACTTATAACCATGGTTATTGATAGCCATGTAAGCAGCTGGTACAAACATTAAGACATACTAGATCAAGCACGTATGCCTTGCCTCCTCTTCCTTTCAATAGATTGAGTATCATTCTTGGTGTTGTATTTAGTCTCTAATAAGGAACCATAATCAGGCCTTGACAAGAAATACTTAGAAAGTTATTAATTTCAGATCAGTGTACCTTAAATGAGATCCAAGAGTGAGGTGCACCATTTTGGCTATAGGATATCTAAGATAAAGCATCTGCTAATATTTTAAAAATACTATCAAGACGTTTGCCATGTCCAGAAACTGTCCTGCAAATTAAATTGCCACAAAAATGTTTTTTTCTTTAGTCTATATATTATTAAGAGATAATTTTATTGGTACTATATCTAGAAACCTCCATCTTCAACGTAGGTCTCAGATACGCACCATAGATCATAGAGGATGCTTGAGAAAGTCTTTGATTATTAACCATTACAGGGTCTTGAAAGATTATGGGTTTAAAATCTACATAGTCACATGCATGAGCAAGTTGCTCTGGAATAAGAAGTTAACTTGATCCACTGTAATTGCAAGAATGTGAAGTTTTATTTTATGACAAATGTAAATTAAGATAATTAATTCCCTACTAAACCGTCTGAGTCCTCAGTGAAGCAGATGAAGTACCTGGATTAACATCATAGCTGCCAGAGGAATTAAGAACAAATATACAAATAATGCAGTCGATGAAAAAAATCTGGAAAATTTCCTTTGGTGGCTCCTTCATTGGCTGTTGAACTATTTGGTCACTTCTCTTTCTCTGAAAATCTGAGGAATATGAAAGAGAAGAAGCAGCATCTGTTTCCAAAGCAAAGTTATCTTGCCGTTAAAGTTATAAAGATCAGGCCCAGGTTCAGATTCACTCAACGGAGAAGAAAGGAAGAGGAAAAATAAGTGGCCTGTAGTTTCTTAATTGCTACTGCCCGGAGTTCTGCACATGCTCCTGTTCATGTCATGCACTGTGAGCTAAATGGTTACATCACTCACCTACTCACATACATTAGCACTGCCTCAGCATTCATACTGATGTTTATCAGTTAAAAACAAAACAAACAAAAAAAAAGATCTTGAAAGACCTTGACAATTGATTAGTATAGTAGTTGGCATCTCCTACTAATACATTTCTGCTTCTTCCATGGAAGACAAACAGTTTGATGCATTCAGATGGGTGGTCGAGAAAGGTAACTTGCCCCAGTTCACTCTACAGAAGATCACTACCTAGTTGATAAGAGGTCACAGAAACTAGAAAAAGTCACTACAGCATTCAAAGTGACAAATTCATTGCAAATATAGAATAATGCATGTATTCTGCTCCAAGAATTATAAACAGGTCATGTGAAAGACTAAACCCAACTTAAGTTCTGAGTTATTAAATTAAATGCAACCATTTGTCCAGTGGATATCCATTAGATATCCATTTCATAGTATCTTGCATCTTCAGTAGAACATAACAACGCAGAAAAGTACCCAGCTGGAACTTCATGGGCTCAAAACATAAAATATTAAGTGAGAATCTATGTTGTGTACTACCTAGGGCCTCATAGTCCCCTTCTTGCCTTATAATCTCCGGACTACAGCAAATCATTGAAGACTTCTGCATAATTTCTATTTCAAGTGTAAAGAATGCAGGTGAAGATCTGCACTTTGAATTGAGCATTAGTGAAAACAAAGTTCAGAGACAGTGTATCCTTTGGATAATTCTCTTCCTCTTGAAAACAAGGAAATTTGTTTTCAGACTTACTGTGTCAGGTAAGGATCACTGAGGGATAACAGTGAACAAAGTATAGGTTTTACCATCCCACAAGAATGAAGAATTAATCCCTTTGGCTGAATGACAGTCTTGGAGATAAATAAGGGAATTCTGTCACCATCAGACAGTACAAAAACACAGCTTTCACACTCAGTGAAAGAAGAGAACCAGTGAGACAAGAAGAGGCTTCGCAAGACAACTGAGGCCAGCAGCCTCTCACAACAAGACTGCCAAATTCTACCCAATGCAGGCTTATACTGAATAAAACACAAATTGAGCCTATTGTGGCCTCCTGCCAAGTCTAATAGCCTGTGCTGGGCCCTTGGGGAAAACACATAAGAACCAGAATCCTCAGAGACATGCTAGGAAGCTACATTTAAGAAGTCTGCTCTGGTCTATATTCTCACCACTCTACCTGTGACTTATGGGAAGATTTCTGTGAGAATACAGGTCTGTGTAAAGATTTAGAATTTGTACTTTCCAAAGGAGTCCTACTAGTAGCACTCCCTTTAGATATAAAATTACTTTCCATTTAGCACTATCCTTTGCCACCAGAGCTGACTGTTACCTCCCTCTTTGCCACTTTTTTAAAATCAAGCTTTAGTTCAGCATGTCTGAGGACAGAAAAAACTTTATCTTGAATTGCAAGAGCATGTTCTTGCAGGTTCCGAAATCCATGTGGCACAGGATTCTGGATTGGTGTTTCACTGCTAAGCATTTGGTCCCTGTCCAGTTTAGGATAAAAGACATACGTGAATGTAAAGATCTTACTTATAGTCCTTGGCTTTATCTCTGTCACTGAAGCTCTACCAAGTTTGGAGCAAAATTACAGCTGCCATTCAACAGTGACATAGCAAGAGAACTGCCCTTCCAGCACTTCACTGCATGAGCAGTACTGGTTGAGAGACTGCAGACTCCCACCTGCACTATACTTAGTTCTAGCCAACACTAATCATTTCCAAAAGACATCTACTAAAGTGCATTTCCTCTCAAAATACTGGCTGATGGTGAATATCAATGCAGCAAACTGACAGGGTATATGACTTGGATATACCTGTTTCACATAACAGAAGGATTTAACTTTAAGAAAGTTGTGACCTATAAAATGTTCACTGCAGTTAATGATTAACTAATTACAAAAGTGCAGACATTTGTTCCAATTACAGTTGTTATCCTTATTGTTGTGCTAAAGCAAAGCCCTGGGCTTCCTGGTGTGGGTTTTTTTTTTCTTTTTTTTTTTTAATGGGAGTCAAAAAAAAATAATCCACTTAATGTTTAAAGCTGGTTTCACTTCTAGAGCCTTTTCTCACACATTTTCAGTGCCCCTTGACCTCGGGCATCTGTCACAGCAACATGTCTGCTCATAGCAGGGGAGAAGGTGAAGGGCTTCATCAGAAGCAGATGCCAAAACTCTCTATGCATGGGCTAGGGCAGAGTGATCACCACTCTCAGCTGCAGTACAACCTGTCTGCTGTCCTGGGATCTTCTCCAGCCCCAGGAGGTTCAAGGACAACATGCTGCTCAGAAGATGAAGCCCTGATTCTGCTGGTCGGTCTGCCTCCCACACTGCAGAGAGTGCTGATGGGAAGGCAAACACACAAGCTTGAAGGGACAGATTTTGCCCTCAGTTATCTTTATGTCAGTTCAGTAACAGCTATTGCATTATACAGGACAGAAAGAGGACCTGTTTTTTATCGCTTCATGTGGTCTTCAGTTATTTTCAGTTTTTAAACAAGCATCATTGCGTAACAGAAACACACCTGATACTTGCAAAAGGTAGTTCTGAGGAAGTAAAGTAGATACATGGTAAACAATAATATATTTCCAACACACCTATGTGAAAGACCTGATCTATAGGTCTTGAAGGTCTTCCCAGTAGCCAGTGGCCACTGGATCAGGCCCAAAGAACCAAAAATGGGATTACAGACATCTTTAAGCCATCCTGTAAAATGGAAAAAGGCAATGCCATCGCAAAAAAGAAAAGAACAAGAGAATATGAGGAGGGGACGATGTGAGTGGATGTGTACGTGAAAGGAAAAAGAGCATACGCAAGAAAAAATATAACAAAGTTTACAAGCTTTTTTAGTATAGTGAACAAATTTTTCTGTACTATGTGTTATTGAGTCCTCTGTGATTCATATTGCCAAATTTTATAAAAGATCTCAAAACATTAATTAAAGTGTTACAAAATAAATTTAGTTATGTAAGCATCTTGATCCACTAAGTAAATACTATTCTACCTCCTAGGAATTTACTGTAGCCTCTACAGTCCAATTACCAAAATTTAGAGATGGCAATGGGAGTCCTTCCATTGTCTTCAGCATTCTTTGGGTTTGACACCAATGCTGCAGAAGCCGAGTAACTTGCCCAGTGGTCCTAACACAAACAGGTGGGAATTTTCTTTTCGAAGTAATCATCATAAATGGGTCAGAGTAAAATCTTTAAAAGATTCTGGACTCTGGTGGTGAATTCCTGGTAGAACTAAAGTCAATAGCAAAACTGTCTGTGACATCCACAGTTTCACCTAGAGTTCACCTGCCCAAGTCATGCCTGCCACATTGCTAAAGCCAGAACCAGTTGAAGAGCACCAGAAGCATTGGTGAGCTTGCTGGGTGGCACAGCTTTGGATATCTGAGTAAAGGAACCAGTCATTGGAGAGGGTCTATAACAGCCAATAAGGTACACAGATTTCTCTATTTCTAATGCAACTACCTGAAATATTTAAATATGAATATGCAAATACCTGTGCTCTGATTGGCATAAAAAGGATTTCCTTTTCCTGCATTGCTACCCAGCAACAGCTGCAGTCTTAAAATGACAATCAGCCTCCTGAAACCAATCAAAATGCACAAAATTGCACAACTGGGGAAAAGAGTGATGCAGTATTTACATATGCAGTATGACAGCCATTTGATTATCTACGGCAACTCAGTTTTGGCACAATTTTGACACAGAATTGCTTATAGTGAGCACAACAACCCTATGCAGTAAAGTTCTTGTCACTGATAGACTACTATGATAAATCACCAAGGTAAACAGGCACAGTTATCTACTATCAGAATTTGGCCACAGGATCCACTATCTCATGTAACAATTGCTGCAGTTGTCCTGAAGCTCTTCCTGCCTGTTGCAAAAATCCTTCTTTCACATATTCAACAGGGTCAACTACTGTCTTGTGTTCTGTCTCTCCACAGCAACTCAAATATTTGCCTTTGCTATTTGTCTAAAGAATAAAGGCTCAGTCTTTAAATACTATCACATGTAGTTTGCCAGTTTCTTTGGACATGTACAACGGAGGCCCAGCCAGTAATCAAAACAGGCTAGCAGGCAACGAGCTATGCCACTACTGCAAACATATATAGGTGCTGAGATATGTTTCATTTTTGAACCTCTAAATTCCCATTGCAAATACTGGATGTAAGAAAATTGTCATCCTTTGCTGCAATTGAAACGAGCGACCTGATTAAAGATCAGTCCCCACAAACTCAGTTCCAGCCCACATCCCTTGAGTATAAACTAGGAAAGAAGATATTTACTTACCATATCTGAGGAACCTCCCCTCAAGTCCTAAATTGGCTGATACCCTAGGTACTACCAAAATACAAACATTAAACAGCCAACAGATCCCAATAAATGTAAGTAGCCCTAGTATTTAGGTGGAGATTGACTCCAGGGGACCGTTGCACCATGCTTGAAGTTCTCATGCTTTCAGACCACAGCTGCTTCCTTTAACTTGTGAGAGAGAAGAGAACCTTCCAATTCTAAATCAAAGAAGAGCTTTGGTTTTCAAAGATTTGTCTGTTTTCCAAATATATTAGCTAGACAGTTATCCTTCCCGCTAAAATTGTCCATTATAATAGGCTTAGACTATCACAGCTACCATGATACAACTAATTCTGACAGATATGCACAAATTTGTATATATTTTTATTAGAATTTGACTTGTAGTATTGCAGCATTATTTTCCCCTATAAAACTTCCTTAGTTCTCAGAAATGTTTGCTTTCCTAAGAGATTGACCCAAGCCCAAGCTTAAATTAACCACAGCTTGGACTTTTTTCACTTTGCATCTTGATAAATTAGTCAGAACAAAGTTCCACACTGCTGTGATTACATTACCAATACCTGCAGCAGCCGGCTAGTCTCCACCCACTCCACGTTTATTGAAGGACAGGATCAGCCTCACTCAATAGCCAAATCCTTTAGTTTCACTTCCTTGCATTGCTTTTTCTTTTTATATTTCTCTGGTTTTCTTTTGCAGCTATGCAGTCACAGGAAACAGGACCTCAAAAGGTCACCTAGCCCATCCCTTTGTCCCAAAGCAAGATCAAATATATCAGATTGTATTACCTCAATACTATAAGTATCTTTTCTGCTTTTTAAGACAAAATCTTTTTTTTCCTACCGTTTATCTCTAAAACTGAGTAACCACATAGTTTCTCCTAGGGTACAAGAAATAAACAGTGTCACTCATTCCAAAAATTAATAACAACTGTAGCTTGTAACTACAGAGACTGACATATTCCTACACTTTCATTTCAAGAGTATTTTTAGCAAAATCATATATTCAGGAATTTTATAATTAACTAACACTTCTGCTGAATTTTCAGCTTACCACAGAGATCCACACCCATACATTACAAAAATCAAAGATGATTACCACTGAAATTGTCTGGAATGATGAAAGTACACTGAGTCTTCAGTATGCAGCACACTGTACATCAAAAAGATGTCCTGCTTTGGAATAGTTTATCTTCAGCAATCCCCTGCACAGAATCACTTACATATCTGCATTTGAGACAGACAGGAATTGTGCCTCACCTACCATTGTAATAGTGTATCTTACCATCAATGGGCCTGATTCTTCTCTTGAACATAATGATGCAAAACACAACTGATGATGGAGAGTTCAGCAGTATGGCATCAATATACAAGATGACTATACAATATCTATAACTATACACAAGCCAGTCCCTCGCAGTTTTGGCTTTGCAGTTCCCGATATGGAGAACACAAAGAATGGTTGTTTGTTTTTTTAAAACACTGCCCCATAATTGTTTTACTCTGAAAATCACAGTGAGAGGATTACTTTGTATTTCCCACAAGTTAGCCAGATAAGTCGGCACCATGTTCTTCACCCACAGCTGGCCTTGACTCACAGTAAAAAAGCAGTCTTGTCTCTACAGGATGTCTCACATGCATACCTTATTCTTGCTAGTAGTCCAAGTCGTGAAACTGAATACCTTGTGTTAAGTGCTGTAAAAACAGACAAGAAAAAGAAGGTCCCTGTAGAAAAAGCACACCTGCTTTGTCAGTCATAGAGCCTTAAAATACAGCTTCAAGTGACTCCACATCTCATTATCCCCTATGACTCCATCTTCATCTCTTCTTGACATTGCTGGGAACAATCTCATTTTGAGTATGAGTGCAAAACATATGTCACTGCATGTGTGACATCAAGTGAAAAAGTATCAAAACCTTGAAGGTGAGTGAAGATTCTATAAACTGATAAATTATGTCAAACCTAAGAGTATTCTGAAGTTAGAAATGTGCCTGAAGGCCTGCTATGAAAAGTAGAGCTTTCTGTGAAAGAAGTTCTTTCTCTTTAAAAAGGACCACCAAAATTTTGATTTTGAATTTGAAATATAAATGATATTTTTTTATTTACAATTAAAATTTGTAGCACCAGTCTATGACCACATCTGACCGTCTGCCAGGCTTACAGTCCTTTCCAAGTTATTCAAGTTCTTCCAGCAGCAATACCTGCATACTTTCAAAAGAGCCAGTAAAATCACTAGACACACTGAGTTTAACCTAGTGCTACAAATAGAAGAGTTTGATCCTTAATGTCCTAGCTGTGTCCAAGGTGAGGATTTTTGCGTTTCTAAAGAAAAATTAACTTATCTGTGTCCTGTAAACAGCAAAGGAAATGGAATCTTTTTTTTTTCCATTTTATTTTTGCATCAGGCAGCTCAGTGTTATCTCTGATCCATGAATCCAGGAATGCTTAGGGTCAACACCAACTAGCATAAAGGTAAGCAGGAGGCAGAGCAGCATGATGTTTTGTTATGGAAACACAAAAATTACTTGCTTGCATTATTCCACAGTGTCACTACTCATATTAAAATCAATGTATTCTCATACAAAATAAAGACTTGTTAAACAACCAAACAATCTGACCTGTCCTACCCCACTTTTGATCCTTAATTGTGTTTACTGAAGCACACAGCTCCTTTTCTTGTCCCACTCCCCTGGACATCAATCTTTTTTCACACTTTTCACTTTAATTTCTGTGATTCCATAAAAGAATTTAAAATGGGAAGAATGCATTTGGCCAACCATGGTATTGTCCCATTGGTGCTGAAGTGATTCCTACTGTATCTTTTCTAACTTGCAATAACAATGTGTTTCTATGATGAAAAATATAATTTCCTTTCCCAAATGACTTTTTCAGAACAGAGAACATACATAGAGGCATTTTTAAAATATATTTCTCGTTGACACTGGTGCTCAGCTTGCATTCTCCTCTCACCCTCCTGACCTGTGCAGATGTTGTGGATTCTCTTTCACCACTTGATCCAACAGAGGAGTTGGCTCTTGGCTCTAGGGATATGTTTATTCCCAGTGACATGTGGAGATGCCAGAAATAAAATTGTCTCTACATGGCAGTATAGGGTGAAGTCAGTATAGCTATAGCAGCATACTATATCATCACATTCAAACTGAGTTAAAGAATCTGAATTAAACACACTTCTTTTTTTCTCACAGCCTCTCATGTGCTTCCGCAATACTCGCATGCTATTGCTTAGACTGAACTTTGGACTTCATTATGGCTCTTTCCTGACTTGAACCCTTTTTAGAAGAGGATTGGACTGGACTTCCAGATATAGATATCCTCTCCAATCCAATTTTTCTACAATCCTATAAATTATATACAATACAGTCTCTATATCAAAATAAGCTCTTGGATGAACTGTTAACTACAAGGAAGAGCTGTCACAAATATTGTTTTATTTTTGTCATCTAATCAAATAAAACACTGTTACTTCTACACTTCTTTAATTCTTAGATCAGGATACACAGTTTTAACATTTCATTAATGCATATGAGGTACAAATCTTTTATGTCACTTCATCATAACGTGCTATCTCAGGCACTTAACAATCAACTTGCTCTCAAAAAAGCCTACTTGCAAAATATACAACAGGAGGGAAACATGAAGTATACTTTATTAAAACAAATGGATTGCAAGTCTGTCAACCTCGTAAAATTTCATGCCCCTGACTATTACCATTTTTTAAGAAAAGGAAAAAACAAACAAACAAAAAAACCCAACAAAAACAACTGAAGTTCTTCTCAACCACCTTGCATCTTCTACAGCTATTAGAACACAAAGTGAGCAATCAAAGCCAGCTCACATATGTTTGCACACTCTGCACCCATACTTGACCATTTTGATGGAGACATACTCTAAGTGGCTTATTGACAAATAAGTAGATGACAGATGGCTTCACCAAGGCAAAACCATGCCTGACAATGGAGTTACGGCATCAGTGGACAGAGGAAGAACAACTGACATAATCAACCTGGATTTCTGCAAAGCATTTGACACTGTCCCACATGACATCCTGGTGGCCAAATTGGAAAAATATGGATTTGATGGATGGACCACCTGCTCGATAAGGAATTGGCTGGATGGTCACACTCAGAGAGTTGCGGTCAACAGCTCAATGTCCGAACAGAGACTGGTGACAAGTGGCGTTCCTCAAGGATGGGTACTGGAACATCTTTGTGAGCAACATGGACAGTGGGATTGAGTGCACCCTCAGCAACTTTGCCGATGTCACCAAGCTGTGTGGTGCAGTCAGCATGTTAAAGGGAAGGGATGCCATCCAGAGGGACCTTGACAAGCTTGAGAGGTGGGCCCATGCCAATCTCATGAAGTTCAACAAAGCCAAATGCAAGATCCTGATCATGGGTTGAGGCAATCCCAAGAACAAATACAGGCCAGACGGAGAATGGATTGAGAGCAGCCCTGAAGAGAAGGACTTGGAGCTGTCAGGAGGTCAAAAGCTAAACATGAGCCAGCAGCGTGAGCTTGCAGCCCAGAAGGCCAGCTGGATCCTGGGCTGCATCAAGAGAAGCGTGGCCAGCAGGTGGAGGGAGGTGATTCTCCCCCTCTACTCTGCTCTCATGAGAACCCACCTGGAGTACTTTGTCCAAGCCTGGGCCCCCCCAAATCAAGAAGGACGTTGAGCTGTTGCAGCAGGCCCAGAGGAGAGCCACAAAGATGATCAGAGGGCTAGAACTCTTCCCCTATGAGGACAGGCTGAGAGAGTTGGGCTTGTTCAGCCTGGAGAAGAGAAGGCTCCGAGGAGACCTAATAGCAGCCTGCCCAGTACCTAAAGGGGGCTACAGGAGAGATGGGGAGGGACTCTTTATCAGGAAGTGTAGCTATAGGACAAGGGGTAATTGCTTTAAACAGGAAGTGGGCAGTTTTACATTAGATATTAGGAAGAAGCTCTTCACTAGAGGGTGGTGAGGCACTGGAACAGGTTGCCCAGGGAAGCTGTGGGTGCCCCATCCCTTGGGGTGTTCAAGGCCAGGCTGGATGAGGCTTTGAGCACCCTGGCCTAAGGGGAGGTGTCCCTGCCCATGGCAGGGGGGTTAGAACTAGATGATCTTTAAGGTCCTTTCCAAACCAAACCATTCTATGATTCTATGACAGAAAAGAGAAAACTCGTTGAACGGAATGAGAAGGGATCCACACGCCTCCACCCAGATCGCCATGCAAAGGCTAGTAAAGTCTCATCTAACACCTTTACTCCTGTTATTCTTTTTCAGCTTGCTTCTCAGGTGGTACCATCAAACTGACATCCCTTCAAGCAGTAGCATCTGTCACAGATCCAAAAAACAACATCGTACTATTTACCATTATCCAGGGGAACCTGATCTTATTTTCCCTCCTCACTTCCTTTTCCTTGCTGGCCCATAGTAATAGTAAAAAAAAAAAAAAAAAGCCTATAAAATTAGTTAGTAGCCTGGATTAGAAATGCTAGTGGTAACACTTGCAGATCTGCTCTCACTCCACGCTGCCAGTTTGCAAAACTTTGTATTAGAAAACATGCAATGAGTGTTACTAAGATCTAAAAAAGGTCCAAAAGGGCAAAAGGATCAGTATAACAGCGTACTGCAAAGCAGTGTACAGATAATTTATATGCAAAGATATCTATAATTTGCAAAAGCATTTTGCAAGACAAAAGATGTTGCACAGTGTTACACAAGCAATGAGGTGTATCCAAATCCATTTTCTATATCTCTGCCAGAAAGTGACAGGAATCTCTACAACTGTAAATGAACCTCAGGTGACTAGAGTTATTTTGATAAAAACATCTTTTTGACCATGCAGGCCCAAATGCAGATGCCTAATGCTGAGAGAATTCCCTTCCTCTCACGTCTCCTAACGAGAGACACGAAGCTTTCAAGCAGTGCTTGCTGAGCACTTGGAAAAACAAGCCACTTAGGGCAGGGGATCTTGTTCCCACTGAAGTAAGAAAACTTGTAGGAGATGTAACCACATAAATCTCCAGAAAAATTTTGACATATGAGGTTAACTTACTCATTCTTGTTAGTTTAACATGAGATGTTTGGTAAATCAAACAGCAGTAAAGTCATATGAGTTCAACTGCATCAATTACTTTAACCAAAAGTATTTTGGATTTGGTTGTAGTTTATTTTGTAACATAAGTTAAGGAAGTAGAAAAAAGCCATTTCTAATAGGAAATCAAATTATTTCATTCTAGAAGGAGAAACATTGTGGGGTTTTTTTCTGTTATTGTCCTACTTATAGTTTTTTCTAACAAGAACTCAAAAAATTCTCCAATTTTAGTGAACACACAGTTTATTTTGTCTCAAAACTGCACTTAAGTAATGAACTTGATCTCTGACTCACATGCTTTGGCCCTAATTCTGTAAACATTGAAGTTTAACCTGTGAGCAGCAGACGAATAGACCTATGAAGTTCAATAGAAGCACCCAGGTGACTATGTCATACAAGAATCAGGATTTTATTCTGCTATGTTCTCTCTGTAAACAGGTATCTTGTTTTCTAAAGTTTAAGATTCCTCTCAGTGTTCCTGGCAGATGTCTGCAATTACTAATACATAACGTGGTTGGTTCTCGAGATTTGCAGCAATGCATTCAAACTTATCGATTGTCTTGTATGATGCATATAAGACTTGATGTAGTTAAAGCAGTTGTATGCTCTTCATTTGAATGCAGTTCTTTTAATTACGTCACTAAAATCTCTGTGCACAGTAGAAGGCAACAAAAAAGCTTCAAGGAAGATGAAGGAAAAAAAGCAACAGCTCAATATACTTAAAAGACTATTTTCCAGAAGCAAGTCAGGATCCTACCACAAACTATTATGAATGTGTGAGTTATACACTGCTTAGTAAAGAGAAGGGTTGACTAATACAGATATCCCATGCCTTTCAACTTGATACTGTTTTGATCATTAGTGTTTCAGGCTACCTGTAAACAGGTGCAGCAACCTGCCTCTGGAGAGTAAAATACTTCCCAGCTTATATCTTGGGTGTGATACCTCTTGGGTAAGATTGTTTTTAAGCTTACCACAACCAAGGTAAGGGTTGATCAAGAAGCTCCTTACAGCAATGACATGCCAAACTCAAATTTAGTATTCAGACCTTTGGGCAAAATGATAAAGCAATCAAGAACTCAATTGATAAAACATGGGTTAATAATTATATTTTAAATTTAATTGCTTTGAAAGCCATACTTGAAAAGTAAGTTAACATCTGAAAAACCCAGAAACTAATACCAAATGCATTCTTCCCCTGAAGAAATTCTCAAAGACTTCAGTGAAACAGGATTAGGCCACCAGCTCTGTAAACATAGCCATGCAAACGTATTTTCCCTTGTACCAGTGTAGCTGTCTGGCAAATTCTTTCTGCTGTTACCATGGCTCTAAAGTCTTGATGTTTCAGCAAAAAAATAACAGTTAAGTGTATGTGTGAACACTAACTGAGACATTTTTAGTCGTTCTAGGGTTACAGTTAACAGTAAGGTCAAAATTTATTCTTTAAAAATGTTAAGCTATCATCTGAAATCTGTAGTTCTCATATATGAAGTCATAATATGTATCAACAACAAATCTGACATTAAAGCTACTGATTTTGCTTTCTCAGTTTCCAATCCTCAATTTTTTTTTCTCTTCATGCCTCAGGTGACCAAAACAAGGGACAGGTGGAATCTCCTGACTTACTTGCATCCTTACATAAGAAATACTACAAATGAGCGAGAAAAGGCCTCGATTTCTCCTATAGTCAATTATTTTAAAGTCCAGCCTGTAGCAGAAACTTTTCCCAGTAACAGTTGTGCCACTCAACAGGTCTTGGGAATTCAGTTTGTCTAGGACTCATGCTATCTTGAATCATAGAACCACAGAACATCTCAAGTTGGAAGCGACCCATAAGGATCATCAAGTGCAACTCCCTGCACTATCTAAAACTAAACTGTATGACTGTATGTCGTTCAGACACTCCTTGAACTCCACAGAGGCACTTATGAAGGCACATATGAATACAGCGTTCTCCATAAATGACTCTACGAGACAGAAACATTTTGGAATTAGGGATAGCGAATGACAGACATTTGGGAGGGAAATATTTGGCAATGCACTGTGGGACCCCAGAACTCTGCTTAAGGAATTTTAAGAGTTTAGGCTCAGCTTCCCCCAATTCCTGTTTTCTTTGTGCTTTTTTTTTTTTTTTTTTTTTTTGAGACCCCTTGGTTCTTCCTTCATTTCCCCATTTTCATTCTTCCAGTTTTCCATACTCAGCCCATAACAACATTCAAAACATATGTGGAACAAAACAGTGGAGTTCTTATGTCTCTTTCATAGGGTAATACCTGCTTCCCTGCATGTGCAGAGCTTAAATTTTATCAGCAGATTTTTCAAGAAAGAAAGAAAATTGAGAAGTAGATGATGGAGGCAGAAAATAAAACTTGCCATGAAGTATAAGTATTCCCCTACTGGTCAACCACAGTAAGACTCATGATATTTAGCCCTTTGAACAATCATGGTGCAAATCTAGCACAGTCAATAGCAGAAGCAAGACTTTTAGATACAGGAGATTGTCATTCCAGTTCCTGTAATTGTGTGCTGAGTTTATATCAACCCTTCCATGGAAATGCCTCAAAATCAAAAGCATTTAAACCCTGAGAAGCTAGCTGCATACTGGCTCTGGGAACCTGTAAAAAATTGGTAAGCAAGGTATCCTATTTCCACTTCTCTTAACTTCCAAGTACATAAACACAAGTGAGACTTTTGAATAGTAGCATGAAGTGATGATGGCTCACTAATTTCTGTGCAGTTATTAAATCTATGTAAAGCTCATGTTTTTAGGAATCCTTTTGCAATGCAGTAATGCAAAGAAAGTTTTCTAGACCACAATATTTATAAAGATACAGTTACTTTATTAAACTGTAATTCTCAAATAGCTGCTCTACCTTTTCTTTCCTAGCTCCTGAAGTGATTTGCCTGGCATCCTGAAACAAAGACATAGGAATTGTTCAGTGGTTTCTGATGTATATTTGGTAAATTAAAAATGCCTCTAAAAACAAAAATGAAGATGCTTTCAGTTAATTAGAAAGAGTGGTGATTCTGAACACAAAAGAGCAATTATAAGAGTCAATTCTAAATACAATTTCTGGAAGCCTCAGAAGCATAGTCTGATGTGTGTTATTGGCAGCACTACTTTGAATCTGCTTGTTCTGTTCTTTGAGTAAGCTACACTTACAACTGCTAAAAAACTGAATTTCAAGTTGACCACATTTTACTGAATTTGGCAAGAAGTGCAGGTATAGGAAAAGGGTGTTGCATATCAGTTTCTTAAATAGAATGAATACATAACAGTTTTCACAAAATAAAAATTTATTAACTGTAACAAGCAACATTAAAAATGACAAATAAGAAGTGCAGGGTGCATGACTCACTAACACATGTGCGCTCTTGTCATATGCCCTTATTTTCCACTGGAGTTGGCTGGAATTAACACTGTGGCAATCTGTACTGGCTCTGGGGCAGGTAGGAGGTAAAGAAATAAGGTATATGGGATGAGACCTGCTCCGCAAAGCTGTGTATGAAGCACAGTGTCTGCTGCAGTGAAATGACTGGGTGTTTTGTTCCACACTGCTTTGCAGTGCCCACATTTGCTAAATCAGGATGCTCAGTCTTCAAGGTACACTATTCAAGTGTGCCTTTTCTCCAGTCTGTTGTGTCACAAAGTCCAAACAGACCTAAGGAAAAGATCTACCCTTTTCTTTCATTTCTTTCTTCAAATCATCATCTTCTTCTCAGCCAAGGTCACTGATAAGCACCAAGAAAACAAAACAAAACAAAACCCAAAAAAGCGCTTTGTTAGACTGGAAAGGTCATAGATAAGAGTCTCCATCCTTTTCCCCTGTATATTTTTTCTCACAAAATGTGAAATGGGTCAGCCTTCTGGTGGGCAGTTCAGAAAGTCCATCAATGATGGCTAGTTAAAGTATGTCACCTTTTGAAGAGCTGGCATACAGCGTATGGACTACCACGTACACCAGCTGTAAAAACATGGCAGTAACTGTGACTGACCAGGCAATGATCTGTTCATAAAGTGCAGAGACCCCTATGAAAGTTCTTCAGAGCAGCTGGAGTTCACCCATACTCATTTACTAGCCTTTTTGCAACAACCACTTCTCCAGAGCTGAGAAAGGTGAGGCAGTAACATATCAAAAAAGAAGTAAAGCAGGCCTCCCTAGACACTCATTCTCAAAGTTTAACGAATACGTGTTGAAAACTGTTGACAGTGTTCTGAAGGTAAAAGGGGATGTTCATGCAAAAATCACCCTGAAAATCCACAAGTGGAAATAGATAACTGTTATTGTTTAATCCAGTGAGCAGGTTCTCTGAACCAACAACAACATGTCTCTACTTTTTTAACCTGGGTAAAAAATGAATGTTTTGAATTTGGTTTCCTCTCAGAAAGCAAGGGACTGCATGTATACTGCACGTCTACATTTTATTCACAGAAAACACAGTTTTAGTGACCAGTTACAAGACTGCTTGCAGTCTTATGTTTCCCATCTGTTTTAATAGCATACAAATGTATCTGTTTCAATGCCATTGGTTTTGCCCCTGCATGCAAAAATTAGTCACAGAAATTCTACATGCCCACATGCATTTTATTTGAGCCACATTTATAAATACTGGGTGTGGTCTACCCTAGCTCATTTTTTTTTATTTATGATTGACAGTGCATGTAGGAGTGTTGTTAAACTGGCTGTTTGAAAAGCATTTTCTTTGTTCCCTGTCCCCTTGAAATTAGACACTATCCTAAGAAAGAGATGCAAGGACTGAAGAGAAGGAATGAGTTCTTAGGGCTGTGAAAGTAAGTTAAAAAAAAAAAAAAAAAAAAAAAAGAGAAAAAAACATTATCTAGTAAAATATGCAAATAAACCTACCTGAGCTTTCTTTGCTTTTCCAGCTGGTCTTTGGGTTCACGAGGGACTCCTAACTTCCATCCAAGTATGCCTCCTGACTCCTCTGTGTACCCCTTCTTAACAAGCATGTGGTCCATACCCATTTCTGAGGTTCTTTTTCTTCTATTTTTTGAGGTCATACATCCAATGGTCATAGAATTCTAATTTTCTTTAGCATCAAATTCTGTATACTGGTCAATAGGACCTCAGCTTTCCCACTGGCAGCTTCCTTTTAATTGAATGTTTGATTCGTTTTCCCCGACATTGTTACTCATTCCTCTCATCACAGCCTCTGCATTTTTTACTTGCAATATCCAAAAAACACTTTAGATCTCGTGAGAGTACTGAAGCCTGGCCTGCGTCTACTATCCATGAGGACTGAAGTATGCTACTTTCCTGGAACATGCAGGTCCAGTAACTTTACACAGAGTAATGGCCTTAAGTTCAGGTAGATCCAAACATGCAGCATATTTTAAAAGGTTGAGAAAAAATGTTTTTTCATCACTGGAAGTTATGAAATCTGCAGTTTGAGGAAAACTGGAGTTTAAGATTGGGAGCAGAATGGTCACAGCCAGAGGGTCAGAGAATTATTAAATTCTTGATGAACTTAGTAAACTTGTTTCTCTGAGTAAATAAGTAACATACCATCTGTGCAGGCATCTTACCACTTCTGCAACAGACAACTTTTTCCATGTGTGAAGATAGTTTAACTTGACCTGCATAAACTCTAGGTGTTTCCTAGCAAGACTCGTAATGGACTTTGTGTGCGCATGTGCTGGAAAAACACAAGCATTACTCTGTAGTGTCAACTCCAAGCCCAAGGTGTTTGGTTTCTTGAATTTTTAAATCAGTCAAACTATGCCGCATAACCAAGACACTGCAGAAATACCATTCTGAATTCATAACAACTTGTCTTAGACATACCAAGAGCACTATAAAGATACACAGAAAATAAAAAGCCCTGCACTCAACCTTATCATTCCCTTTGACCTAACAGTTTTATTTCTTCTTAAATATGCACAGACACAAAAAACAATCCTGAATATTTATGCATGGGACATGACTTCCACGATGTATGCAAAGTCATTTTAAACATAGTTTCATATTTAAACATGGTCCTTTCCCTCTTCAGAAAACAGAAGAATTGCTAGTATCTCTGAAAATGTTCAAAAAAAAAAAAAATCGTCAGTGCTTATTTAGAAGACAGACTGGCATAAACTACTCATAAATTCAGAAAATTAAGACACGTGATTCAACAACTAATCTGGGGAAGGCGATAAGAAATTAAGGGATGAGCCACTGACTCACAGTATCACAAGAGGCCTGGGGAACCCCTTTCGAGAGAATGCCCTGCTGCAGCAATGGAAGGAATGCCAAAGCATCTACTCCAAGTGAAAGAACAAGCAGTCCCTACAGTTTACCCTCATAACAAATCTTGCACATCTTCTCCTTCTGCATTTTGGCTATTTCAACCGAGGAACTGTTCAGGAAGTGACAAAGATGGACTAGGTTAAATGCTGTAACATGGTAGTTATTCACACCACATTAGGCAGAGGAACACTAAAATTAGGCATAAAATTTTATTCCCTTGGTAATATCCTCCGGCATTGGTTAGAGACAGGAAGAGAAAAGGGAATGTCCCTTGGAAAAAGAAAACAAGCTATGGATACGTAACATAAATTTTGTGGCATTACATCTTTCAAGTAAGTATCACTATTTCTATGGGG
>NW_010138396.1:51914-56285 GCF_000699245.1 Pterocles gutturalis
AGACTGGAAAAAATTAGCCATTCACTGAGCAGTCTAAAGACTCTTTTGAATGGTTACTATACCATCCCTTAAATTCTGTCTGTAAACAATCTTATTAATTACTAAAACATGAGAAAGTGAGGAGGTGTTTTCTTTTGATTTTACTGGAGCCACATGACAAATATGTTTGGCCTGCCACTCTATAAAAACATTTTACAGGCCTGATCCAAAGCTCATTGCTGTCCTTTCTTTGGGGTCAGGAGCTCATGCAGAGCAGGAACAAAACAGCAGCCTTCTTAAAACCTAGCATGGTTTTTTTTTTTTTAATTCTCTTCACTACTGCACCTAGTGATGGACAGCACTTGCCAGATTCAGACTCAAACAGCTGAAGTTGTGCCACGTGAACATACATCTGTAGTATACCATGCTTTTTAATCAACTTCCCAATTAAAAACTGCCATGCTGACATAAGGTACGAGAGATGCAGACTTTTAATACTTCACAAAAAAACAGTCCCCGGTGCTGGTTTGGTTGAATATTTGTGGTCTCACAGACGTTTATGAGTTTGCCTGGTGCATAGCTATAATCAATTTGGTTATGATGGACCCTCAAGATACATATCCTGAAGGAAACCGGCTTTTGAAACTGATCACCCAGATGCATTAGGCAGGCTGGAGTTTCAGCAACCCAAAGGGTCTACTGGCAGACACAACACTGATTCATTCATGTTTACAACCTACCAGACAGCTCTATATCAGACCTGATATGTTGGATCTCTATGGGGAGCCCCACAGCCTTGGGTATTTCCACAACCAAGTGGGATAAGTTTTGTTACTTGGTGACTGTGTTCCACATCTGCAGCTTCAGTGCAAACATACTGAGCTAGTACATACACCGCAAATCTGGTCTGAGATCAGATTTTAAATTCCATCAAATAATAATGTTTACTGTTTTCCTGACTAAACGTATGATCCTTTTTAGGGGATCAAAAAGCCTATTGTGGCTTTTGTCTGTCTGTCTCCACATCCTACTCCCCCTCAACACAAGACGTTCCCCCTTCATTTCAGTTTCATTATGTTTTGCTGCTTTTTTCCTCTATGGCTAAAACAAGCAGAGTGGTTCTAATCAAAGCAAAATACTGTGAAGGATTCTAAAGAGATAATCTTTGTCAACAGCCTACAAAAGCTTTGATTTGCTCTCCTGGTGACTTTTTAATCTAGGATATGTGGAGAAGATGATGCTATTTGGTCTGGACCCATTTTCATTCCATAGAAATCTGGCTGCACTTCTGCTTAAACCATCATTGATAATCTTATTAGGATTTCTCATCACTCCTGTTATGAGAAAGAAAGGGTCAGTAAGTAATCTACTGCCATAAAGTTTTCTTTTACTATACTATCTTCACATCTTTATTAAAAGTTGATCAACATGATGCAAACATTTATCAAGTTCAGGCAAACTGATATTAAATTCAGTATTTCCATAAGGATATTCAGTGTTGTATACGTATTTAATATCAAAGTACTTTTCCAACACTGAATCTCTCAACAAAACAATGCTTGTGCTCAGAGTTAGTCAAGAAATTGGTTCTAACACAGAGAACTTTATTTTATAAATGTACTTGTGCAGTGCACTTAAGAAGAAATGCACATGCTGATTTCCCGTGGAAAGGTTGATGGATAGGAGTTATATATTCATTCTTTTGGAGTCCACGTAAAAGCCTGACTGGTGCAGAACAACAGTCTTCAAAACAGTACCTTTTTTGCCATTCATATGGCAAAGTTTCTATGCCTAGCTAATAAATTGCCGCATATGTGTATGCAAGTATGTGTATGTAACCAAAATATTTCTTTGCATATCTTATTCATCTCCTCAACACAAAAATTAAACAAAATAGAAAATAATAGAAAAAAGAGACCCTAAAAAAAGGTCCTTAACAAATCTGAAGAAATAATACACCTCTGAATACACTGAAATAGCTCCTCTTCTCTCTTAATTGTCTTTGTCTCCAAACACACAGTTGCTCAATTCTGTAATATGTAAGGTACAACGCTGTAGAGTAAAACAAAAAAGTCATACTATGAACTAAGAACTATTATGATAAAACTGATGCCCTTTTGAAAAATGTGGGCATATAACTGAGTATTTGAATCTAAAACAAAGAAACCACTGCACGTATTTAGAATTTAACTGTTGCCCTTGTTAGTTCAAATAATTCTGGGGGGAGGGAGGGTGGGGGTAGAGAACATTCACTCTCCAGAAAGTTCAGGCTATAAAATATATACAAAATTGAATCTACTCCTAGATTAGTTTAAAATGTACGTAATTCTGCATTTACTCATTGTAATCACTTACTCTTCTCTTTGTTTCTCTTGATAAATCAAGATAGTTTTTTAAAAAATATCATCATTACTTTTTTTCCCAGTGAAAAATCCTGTTTTATAGCCTACAGTCTTGCATCACTCTTTATTTCTAACATTAGGAGTGTTATGTTGCCATCTTAATTGTTTTTAAATGTGTCATATTGCAAACAAGTATAAACATAGATATTCACCAGACTACAGCACCAAGTTTAACCTTATCATTCAATACTTGAAGAACCTTGATAAATCATCAGGAGTACCTGCTAACTGCCTACTAAGGGTTAACAGTTTGTTTCTATGGGGGTTTTTTTTTGTTTGCAGAGTGACATGACAAAGACTTTTGTTTTCTGGTAATTTTTGAAAATAAACTATCACACAAAACTGAAATGTCAATTAAAAAAAAAAAAAAAAAAAGAGAGAGGTAAAACCCAAATATCATTAAGAACTGCCCGCTGTTGTTCTCCAAAACAACACAATTAAAGGTAACGAAAACCCCATACCTCTCAAATTAAAGCAAATCATTCATTAAACTGTCCTACAATAGTCACAAGAACTATGTAAAGACAATTAGAGGATAATAATTTCTACTTAACCCCAACCTTAACTGCAGTTTCAAAATTAGGTCAGTTAAAATCAAAATCACCATTTTTAAGGAGATTAAGAATCATTAAAATTGGATAAAAATATTCCTGAATGACTACACGAAAAAAGTAAATGTGACTACATGTTAAAGCCCCCCATATTTCATACACAGCATCAGAATTATATAAGAAATGCTTATCAATGGATGCTCTGTTTGAGAAGTGGAATTCCAGTCTGACTCAGTGTTATTATCTTGCAAAAAAATATATAATTCAAAGACAGCTTGTTTATTTTCTTCTTTCATTTCTCCTTTCAATAAAGAATCCTTTATAAGGACATATATGTAACAGAGATGTTTGGAGCTGAGAGAATCACTAGTGATTTGTCAATCAATAACTTCAGTTTTTAACATTACTAGTGAGTTTGTGTTAAATAAGCATTTTTTTTTTTCCTTTCAGCCAAGAAAATGCATACCACACCGATCAAAACTAATCCCATCTGGGCTTTCATTGAAACAGTGGTGCTAATTTTACAGGTCTCCTCATATTGTTCTAGAAAATAGGAAGCAGAAATCTGACATTTCCAGCAGTTGTTACTAAAACAACAACCACTGAGAGCTCGATCCCGTTTTCACTGGCAGCAATGTCAAACTCCCCGTTGACTTCAGGGGGAGCCGGATCGGCCCCTGGGCTGCTGAGCCTCCTCCAGCTCTATGCACAGGAGGACGTGCTGAGCAGGTTGGGTGGGAAAAGAGAAGTACAAACCCCAGCTATTCTTTTGTTAACTGCCCAAAGAGTTGAACTTCCCACCACTTTGTGAACAACAGCAAAATGCCCTGCAAAGAACAACGGAGATAAAAGGACATATTTACCTTGAGGGAACACCAAAGGGAAAGCCGCAGAATTGCAAAACAGAGTAGTCCAAATGAATTATCTATGCATGCAGTCCAAACGTGCACCTTGAAGTAGGCCACAGTCTGTCAAGCAGTCGTCTCGGCACCAGCCACCCTGCCTTCCATCTTACGAGATTCACCCAGAAAACTGACAAACCTGCTCCACGACAACAAAACTCTCCTAATGCTTTCGAACGCCCACCATTTGTTCTCCATTCATCCAATCAACTTTCCACTGCACATCTTCTCCTGCGACTGAGGCTCAGAGGCAGGATCCCTTCTCATCTGTATGCTAATTATTTTGCCACATGGACAGAAGTAATAATGCTTTCAGACAGGAAACCAACAGGCCTGAAGTCGAAGGCAGAAATTAATAAGTTGCCACCACTGAACGCTGAGAAGATGGGCATGCGTGCAGCTCTGTGCCTGCCGGATCAGCGGTACCCTCCATTTAAGAGCAGCAGAGAGGCGACTGGCTAGAGGCAGCCTAGGCAGCGCAGCATGCATCAACCCCAAGCTCCCTTAGAGACCACATTACTGCCGCAGAACAGCATC
>NW_010138397.1:0-1199 GCF_000699245.1 Pterocles gutturalis
TCTTTTCCTCGGGCTTGATCCCTCGCTTAGTGAGAATACCGCATAATAGCCCGAGTGCCGCTTGTTCCTGCATCCCGAATAAGCGGTCTTACCGTGGAGGGTCTGAGTGTGGGCCGTCAGAATTCCAGCTGCCGTACTTTTCACGGTGCCTCCCTGCGTCCAGTCCCCACTCTCCGTCTGTCCCTCCTTATTCTTCAGGAACAGTTTTGAGAGTTCTTTCCCCCTGTGGCACACCTATTCGGGCGCCATTGTTGCAAAGAGCTGGCCGGAATCAAGACAACACTCAATATGAGTTAAGCTTCTTGTTCACTTTATTCAGGGTTCAGGGGGAATCTATAGCATTCCAAGCCTTGCATGCATTTGCTTTCTAAACATGCTTGGTTTGTTACCTGCGTGCACGTGATGTGCACACAGCAGCAGCCTGTGGTCATTGGTTCTTGCCCTCTCAGCATGCAGTTCATATTTGCATACCCCTCTCTTTCCCATCCCTGAGCCTTCCTCCCCCCCGCTGTTTACCAGTTCTTTTACTCTTTTCCTTTGCTGTTTTCGAAGAGAGTCCCAAGGACTCGCAGGCCTCTTTATCGCAGTCTGGTGTGCATATACTGATTTCCCTGCTCACTGAGCCATTCTTCCACAGGGCAAGGTGCGAATGCACTCTCGACTTTGCGTCTCAATGCTTTCCGGCAGGAGCAATCGCTGACCGCGTTGAAGTGTCTGAGCTTCCGGCAGAGTTGACAATGCCTTTCGGAGCAATCGGTATGGAAAGACATTGCAGATATCTGCATAATCATGGTAGCAGTCGCTGTCCATGTTCACCTGTTTGGGCTGCGGGGAGAGTGAAGAACGGTGTCCGGAGTAATCGTGCAGGGAAAGAGGTGTAGAGCCCCGTGTTTGCAGTGGCTGGCAATGAAGTGCAAATGGAAGGTATGAATGAGCTCTCGATTTGCCTCTAGCAGGTTTCCTGCAGGAGGAATCGCTGACCGCGTTCAACTGTCTGAGTTCCAGGACTGCGAAGAACTGTGTACAGAGCATTCGTTAGGGAGAGATGCTGAGATCCGCATGCTTGGTGCGCCTGGTTCTCCGGTGCTGGGAAATGCATAGAAACAGCACTGGTTTTTGCTGCTAACGTTTCACCTGTGAGAGCGTCGCTGGCAATTTTCACTGTTGTCGCAGGGCTCCGGAGAGAGTGAAGAATGGTG
>NW_010138397.1:1843-2474 GCF_000699245.1 Pterocles gutturalis
GGGAAAGAGGTGTAGAACCCCATGTTTGCAGTGGTTGGTAATGAAGTGCAAGAGTAAGATGTGATTGCGCTCTCGAATTTGCCTCTGGACGCTTTCCAGCAGAAGAAATCGCTGACCCCGTTCAAGTGTCTGAGGTCCAGGCAGAGTTGACAACACCTTTCGGAGCGATCAGTATGTAAGGACATTGCCCGTAGCTGCTTAATCACGGCAGAAATCGTAGTCCGTGTTCACCTGTTTGAGCTGTGGGGAGAGTGAAGAACGGTGTCTGGAGTAATCGGTAGGGTGGCAGGGAAGGAGTTGTAGAACACCGTGTTTGCAGTGGCTGGGAATGAAGTGCGAGGGGAAGGGATGAATGTGCTCTCGATTTTCCTCTAGCAGCTTTCCGACAGCAGTAATCGCTGGCCACGTTCAAGTGTCTGAGCTCTGGGACCGCGAAGAACCACGTACGGAGCGTTCATTAGGGAAAGCCACCGAGATCCACAGGCTTGGTGCGCCTGGTTCTCCAGTGCCGGGAAATGCTTAGAATCAGCACTGTTTTTTGCTGCTAATGCTTCTCTTGTGAGAGCATTGCCGGGAATATTCACTGTTGTCGCAGGGCTCTGGGGAGAGTGTAGAACGCTGTGCAGAGCAA
>NW_010138397.1:2498-6699 GCF_000699245.1 Pterocles gutturalis
CCTGTGTTTGCAGTTTGAGAGGAAAAAAGAGGAAGGAAGAGGAAAGAAGGAGGAAAAAAAAGAAGAAAGAAGAAGAAAGAAGAAGGAAGAAGAAGAAGAAAGAAACTGAAGAACAAATAAGACAAGAAAAAGAAGAAAGAAGATGAAAGAGGAAGAGGGAAGAAGAGGCAAGAAGAAGAATAAACAAGAAAGAAAGAAGAAAAAGGAAGAAGAATGCAGAAGAAAAAAGAAGAAGAGGAAGGTAGAAGAAAGAAGAAGAAGGAAGACTAAGAGAGAAGAGGAAGAAAAAAGAAGAAAGAAAGAAAGAAGAAGAATGTAGAAGAAAGAAGGAAGAAGAATAAAGAAGAAAGAAGAAAGAAAAAAGAAAACGAAGAAAGATGGAGAAGAAAGAAGAAGATGAAAAAGAAAAAAAAGAATACACTAGAAGAAGAAGAAAAAAGAAGAAGAAAAAGAAGAAGAAGAAGAAGGAAGAAGAATGAAGAAGAAGAAAAGAAAATAGAAGAAATAAGATGAAGAAGAAAGAACGAAGGAGAAGAAGGAAGAAGGAGGAAGAAAGAAGGAAGAAGGAAGAAGGAAGAAGGGAGAAGGGAGAAGAAAGAAGGGAGAAGAAGGGAGAAGAAAGAAGCGAGAAGAGAGAAGAGAGAAGAGAGAAGAGAGTAGAGAGAAGAGAGAAGAGAGAAGAAAGAAGAAAAAAGAAAGAAGAAAAAAGAAGATTAAAGACGAAGAAAGAAGAAAGAAGAAAGAAGAAAGAAGAATGTAGTAAGAAAAGGAAGAGATAAGTAGAAAGAAGAAGAACAAAGAAGAAGAAAGAAGAAAGAAGAAAGAAGAAAGAAGAAAGAAGAAAGAAGAAGAAAGAAGAAAGAAGAAGAACAAAGAAGGAAGAAGAAGGAAGAAGAAGAAAGAAGAAGAAGGAAGAAGGAAGAAGGAAGAAGGAAGAAGGAAGAAGGAAGAAGGAAGAAGAAAGAAGAAAGAAGAAAGAAGAAAGAAGAAAGAAGAAAGAAGAAAAAAGAAGAAGAAAGAAGAAGAAGAACAAGAAAGAAGAAAGGAGAAAGAAACAGATTAAAGATGATGAAGGAACAAAGAAGGAAGAAGGAAGAAGGAAGAAAGAAGAAAGAAGAAAGAAGAAAGAAGAATTAAGAAGAATGAAGAAGAAGAAGAAGAAAAAAGAAGAACGAGGAAGAATGAAGAAGAAAGAAGAAGGAAGAAGAAGGAAGAAGGAGAAGAACAAGAAAGAAGAAAGGAGAAAGGAGAAAGGAGAAAGGAGAAAGGAGAAAGAAGATTAAAGATGGAGAAAGAAGAAAGAAGAAAAAGAAGTAGAACAAGGAAGAAGGAAGACGGAAGAAAAAGAAATAAGTAGAAAGGAGAAAGAAGAAAGAAGAAAGAAGAAAGAAGAAAGAAGAAAGAAGAAAGAAGAAAGAAGAAAGAAGAAAGAAGAAAGAAGAAAGAAGAAAGAAGAAAGAAGAAAGAAGAAAGAAGAAAGAAGAAAGAAGAAAGAAGAAAGAAGAAAGAAGAAAGAAGAAAGAAGAAAGAAGAAAGAAGAAAGAAGAAAGAAGAAGAAAGGAGAAGAAAACATTAGAAGATGGAAGAAGAAGAAAGAAGAAAGAAGATGAAATAAGACAAAGAAGAAAGAAGAGGATGAAAGAAGAGGAAAGAAGAAGAAGAAGAAAGAATAAGAAAGTAGAGGAAAGAAGGAGAAAGAAAAAGGAGAAAGAAGAAGGAGAAAGAAAAATAAGAAAGCAGAAGGAGAAAGAAGAAGAAAGTAGAAGAAAGAAGGAGAAGAAAGAAGAAGAAAGAAGAAAGTAGAAGAAAATAGAAGAAAGAAAGAAGAAAGAAGAAAGAAGAAAGAAGAAAGAAGAAGAAGAAAGGGAGAAGGAGGAAGAAAGAAGGAAGAAGACGAAGAAAGTAGAGGAAAGAAGACAACGAAGGGAGAAGAAGGAAGAAGAAAAAAGAAGAATTATGAAGATGAAGAAGAAAGAGGATGAAATAAGAGGAAAGAAGAAGAAGAAAGTAGAAGAAAAAAGGAAGAAGATGAAGAAATAAGAGGAAAGAAGAAAGAAGAAGAAGAAAGAAGGAGAAAGAAGGAACAAGGAGAAAGAAGAAAGAAGAGGAAAGAAGGAGAAAAGAAAAAAAGAAGAACAAGGAAGAAGAAGATGCAAGAAGAAGGAAGAAGCAAGATGAAAAGAAAAAAGAAAGAAGAAGAAAGAAGAAGAAAGAAGAAAGAAGAAAGAAGAAAGAAGAAAGAAGAAAGAAGAAAGAAGAAAGAAGAAAGAAGAAAGAAGAAAGAAGAAAGAAGAAAGAAGAAAGAAGAAAGAACAAGAAAGAAGAAAAAAACAGAAGAAGAAGGAAGAAGAAAGAAGAAAGAAGATTAGATAAGACAAAGAAGAAAGAAACGGATGAAAGAAGAGGAAAGAAGAAGAAAGAGGAAAGAGGGAGAAAGGAGAAGAAGAAAGAAGAAGGAGAAAGGAGAAAGAAGAAGGAGAAGAAGAAGAAAGAAGAAGAAAAGAAAGAAGAAAGAAGAAGAAAGAAGGACAAGAAAGAACAAATTAGAAGAAGAAAGGAGAAGAAAGCAGGAGAAGAAAGAAGAAAGAAGAAAGAAGAAAGAAGAAAGAAGAAAGTAGAGGAAAAGAAAGAAGAAGAATTAAGAAGAATGAAGAAGAAGGAAAAAAAAAGAAGAACGAGGAAGAACGAGGAAGAACGAAGAAGAAAGAAGAAGGAAGAAGAAGGAAGATGAAGGAAGAAGAAAGAAGAAAGAAGGAAGAAGAAGGATGGAAAGAAAGAAGAAAGAAGAAAGAACAAAGAACAAAGAAGAAAGAAGAAAGAAGAAAGTAGAAAGAAGAAAGAAGAAAGGAGAAGATTAAAGACGGAGAAAGAAGAAAGAAGAAAGAAGAAAAAAGAAGTAGAACAAGGAAGAAGGAAGAAGGAAGAAGGAAGAAGGAAGAAGGAAGAAAAAGAAATAAGTAGAAAGGAGAAAGTAGAAGAAAGAAGAAGAAAGAAGAAGAAAGGAGAAGAAAACATTAGAAGATGGAAGAAGAAGAAGGAACAAAGAAGAAAATGAAATAAGATGAAGAAGAAAGAAGAGGATGAAAGAAGAGGAAAGAAGAAGAAGAAAGAAGGAGAAGGTAGAGGAAAGAAGGAGAAAGAAGAAGAAAGAAGAAGAAAGAAAGAGAACAAAGAAGAAGAACAAAGTAGAACAAAGTAGAAGAAAGAAGAAGAAGAAGGAGAAGGAGAAGGAGAAGGAGGAGAAGAAGAAGAAAGAAGGAAGAAGAAGAAAGAAGAGGAAAGAAGACGACGACTGGAGAAGAAGAAGGAGGAAGAAGAAAAAAGAATTAAGAAGATGAACAGGAAAGAAGAGGATGAAAGAAGAGGAAAGAAGAAGAAAGCAGAAGAAAGCAGGTTGCACGTTACTGCGTACAGATATCCTGCATGCGGCTGCAGTATTGCTGCTGCACGTTACCAGCACGGTTAGGGTTTTCTGGCATGTTGGGATGGCTCAGCAGTCAGAAAATCAAGCAAAATGACCATCACAAGGGTTAGAGGGGTAGAACAAATGGCCAAGGCTGAGCTACAGCAAACACATTAGATAAGCTAATACAGCCTGAAAAAAAGCTCTGCTAATTGATCAGTGTACAAGAACCTCCCCAGTTTTCATTTGTTCAAGGCTGGAGTTATAGGTAAAGACAGGTAGGCGACGTTTTCTACTGTTGGGGAAAAAGGACTTTGAAATTATTTTTCTTTACAAATCACCTGCAGCCCAGAAATGCCGGATTCACCTCCAGTTTCTTTGTATAACTGAAACAATGTGCAAATGACGTGTTTAAAAAGGGGTAAAACACTTGGGAGGCGAGGAAAGGCAGGCTGTTTGCAGGAGCAGGACTTTTAACTCAGGGAAAAGTGAAATTACCAGTCTTTTCCATGACTGATAGCACACCTACTAATTCTAGCAAGTAGAGGCACATGTCAGCAAGAACTCCCGCAGTACCTTCCACACGGGCTGTGGTCGTCATCCTCTGGAAGTACTTGTACTCATTCCTGGCTAGAAAACAAGAAGAGTGTGACAACGCAGTCTATGGACAAGTCACTGTCCCGGTTTGGGCTGGGACAGAATTCACTTTCCTCCCAGCAGCCAGCGAGAGACTGTTTGGGTTTGTTCTGGGGTGTCACGGGGGGCTTTGGGGAGGTCCCAGTGGGTGTTTTGGGGTCC
>NW_010138398.1:0-10363 GCF_000699245.1 Pterocles gutturalis
ATCGTCAGCACCTCGCAGACAGCCAAAGTCATCGTCTCCGTCAAGGACGCCGTGCCCACCATCTTTTGCGGCAAGATCAAGGGCCTGTCAGGGGTCTCCACCAAAAACTTTTCCTTCAAAAGGGACCTGCCCCAGGACTCTGTGCTGCAGTGCTATGATGTGAAGAGCCCGCCCGAGCCCCGGGACAGCGCCGAGGCCCTCAGGAAACCCATCAAAAACAGGAGCGTAAAGCTAAAGAAAATGAACTCGCCGGAGATACATATTCTTCCAATCAAGAAGCAACGGCTCGCTGCCTTTTTTCCAAGAAAGTAAATTATGGGTTTTTAGAATTTTAAGATTATTATGAGAAGAAGAAAAAAAATAATAAAAAAGATGCACTTGGTTTTAAACTCATTTAAAACTTTAAACTATCTTTGTAAGTTATTTTTTGGGGAAGGGGGAGAGGATCAGATGTAGAGTCCCTATAAGCTGAGTTGTTTTTTTTTTCCTTTTTTTTTTTTTTGTTATTGAATTTTGACTTTTCATGGGAAACTGAATAAAAAGCAACCTATTTTTCAAGCAGATTGCACATTTTGCAGCTTTAATGGAGTAATGGATGAGTCAGAGGGGTAAGATCTATTTTCACTGCCATAAAGTGCTTTGATGATGTAATTCTTCATAATGGTCAGAAAGGAAATTTCAAAATAAATGTTTGTACGTGCTAATTGGTTGCAGAAATTTTTTTTTTTTTGGTCACTTCTGAATCACTTTCAGTGTACGAAGAAGGTTTGGCAAAAAGTCTGTAAACTGTGAAGTACCACAACTGACTTGTGATGATCCTAAAATGTTAAGCAAAAAGAACAGGCTAAGAAAAATTATACTGTCTCACAGCACTGTCAGAGGGCATGACGCAACAGCCACTAACAACGCGCCCAGAGGAGCTTCCCAAAGAGCGAGTGAGTGGTACAGCCCAGTGTGCATGTAATGCCAGCTTCATTGCAAGACACCCATAGGAAACCATCTTAAAATATGTAGTAGTATTACCAGTCATTTAAAAGAGAAAAGCCTATAAGTCAAAGGAATTCAGTTGCTGGGGGGTGGGACATAATTTTTCCCAGCCTGACTACAGATATATGGAAAAGTTGTTTACTGTTAGTTTTCTAAGTTTCTTTGATGGCTAAATCAATGCACATGAAAGAGCAGAACTGTGTAACTTTATCACTCGGCAGTGTACAAGCTGCCCACGTCAATGGAGAAATGTGAATGTTTAATTAAAATAAAAGTTCTGGTAGGTTACAGTTTTGCCCTTGTGTATGGAAATGAGCTGGAGATGCCTTTTATTCTATGTCGGCTTTTAAGTTCATGGGGCTTGCTTGTAAAAACCCATCTCGACACAAGGATGAACATGAGAGCAAGAGAACAGTTTTCAGTGCATGCTGCCTTTTTTGTGGCTATAGCTGTTAAGTAGAAAAGCTATTTCTTATTATTTCAAATGACATGTTCTCAAAGTCCAAATAAAAAAAAGCCCTTGTAAGCCCAGCAGCTGGATGCCACGGCACACTAACTGTCCCATCCTTTACCTAGCTGCAGCCATGCTACTTCCAAGACTCCTCTTGGACCGTTTTGGGAAAGTCTTTGCAGTCATTTGTGCAACAAGAAGTTATCCAAAACAGCATCTTCAGGGTTACAAGTCTAATCCCATCCTTAGGCACCAGTGTCATGCTGAAATCTGTTGAAACTTTTGATGCAAACAGACACCAATTCACTCTTCAGAAAATGCATCCGCAGTAGGAGGTTAGGAAAGGCGTGCCGTTTCTCTTTTTCTTGAGCTGAAGGATTGCTGCCCTCTTGCTTAATATGAAAATTGAGGACTTTCACATAAATGTAGCATCAAATTCTGTCCAACTCTTGCTTTTTAAGATTTTTAAAGCCTTTTATTCTTCCCAAAGCTGGCAGAACTGACAATGTTCAGAAGAGTGTGAAGTATTGACTGATTCATTAATGTTTACTCATCTGACTGTATTTTTTTTTAAATTTTTTTTTTTCTTAATTGAAAATACTCTGCTACTTTGTTTTGCTCCTTCCAAAAAAACTACACTGATGAAATGTGTCATCTTCTTGTTATTGCAGTGCAGAGGCTCAGGATTTCAACATCCCTTGGGACAGCTCTCCCAGCTGTCACTGCCCCACACTGTTTCAGCAGGGCCCATCCCAGAGTGTCAAACACCTTCTGAAAATGTCATTTTCCCCAGGGCTACACCAGATTATTTAAAAAGAAGGAGGTCACAGCATTAGCTGCTGTCATTTTTATTTCGCAGTTGACAGAAGCAAGTTCAAAAGAAGGTTGTGGGATTTTTTTTTTAATTTTTTTTTTTTTAGAAGTATGTGCTTCTCACACTGGTGGTTACATCTGGGGCACGGACAGCCCCGATGCCTGCCATCCTTGTGCATCATCCCCTGCAGCATCCTCAGCAGGCAGAGGGAGGGTGTCCAGCTGATGCGCACCCCTTCTGCCGGCCACAGGGACACAGGCTGCAGCTGCTGAGGTGTTCCCTCCTCTCCTTCGCAGGGCTCTACTTGGAGCTAATACTAATGTGCTCCCAGGTTAACTTCAATGCCCAGGCTGCCTCCGGGCCTGCTCTGCACGGAGTGGTCTGGCTCAACTGAATTTAGACCACAAGCCCCAGAAACCCTGACAACAAATTAGGCTAACTCAGCTTTACGCCATCGTAAACCCACACAAGCACTTTCACAACACCCGATGCCTATGGGTGACTAATTCAGTTTAAAGCCAGCTGGTACCGGTTATAAAGGCAGACCAGACCAGCAGCCATGCGGATGCACCTTCCCCCAGGCTGCTACAAGAGAAGCTGCACCCTCTCCTCTTTGAAACAGGGCTGAGCAAAAACAGAGCAGGCTCCAAATGTCCTAGAGTCCCCCTCTGCCCCACCCAGGACCAGCCCCCCTGACTTTATGGGGCCATCTCCAGAAGGATTTAAGCTCCCCCACACTGTGGGTCACCATGGATGTCCACCACAAGGTGACACAGGCTGGAGCCACCCCACTAGAAATGCATGGACAGAGCAGAGGGGGCTCGCCCACCCCCCGGCCTGGCTTTTCCATTGCTTAAACTGCAATGGCCGGGGGGATATTCTGAACAGCATCTTCTCAGGAAGGCTGAGGGCAGCTCCTGCTCCCTCCCTTGCTACCCTTTCACGCAATCCTAGCTTTCAGGGCTGTGCCACAGGAAGAGGAGCCAGACACCAGCACCATTCCTGATGCTCAACTCTGTTGGACAAACGACACTAAGTGGGAGCCATTTGCCTCCCACCATCCTTCGTGTGTGAAGCACGAGACCTACATCCCATCGACACAGGGGAGAAGCGGCCACAGAACAAGGTACTTAATTACACCAAGACTGAGCACTTCCACCTCCTCCTCCTCCTCGCCTCTAGCAGCAATTACAGATTTTGTATATTGGGCCATTAATTTTCTACAGGGCTACATTTTAACTGCTTCTGAAACTTCTGTACAAGGAGAAGGACGCGGAGCTGCACTCATGATATATGGAGCTTCCATTTCTGGTGGCTGTTAATGGAGACATTAATACCTCTTGTGAAGTTGAAGGGAAAGTCATTAAGCCATAATGGTAGGAGGAAGATGTTTTACAGTGATGGGTATATGCAAGGCAGAGAGAGTGAGAGGAGCAGGGCAGACCCTCAAGGGCACCCCTTGTTGACTCCAAGCTTCCTTTGACTTGGACTTCAGGTGTGGGCTTTTATTAGGGGGTGGGTAAGAGGGGAGAGGGTTGCGGGTTACCTTCCCCCCTTTGCTGTCTTCCCCTCATCAGGCAAGGGTTTCACAGGAAGCCAGACACTGAATATGAAGGGGCAGCGGGGCTGCGCATCCACAGTACACAGCAGCCTCAGGGGTGGGAGAGCTCGGACACGCCAGCCTGGAGCTTTCCTCTGTGGGGCAGCCCTTGCACTGCCCAAGGCACGGCCCCGGGACCGGGGGTGCGTGGCTAAGGCTTTGGCACATGGAGTCAGCTGTTAACAACAGGAATTAATCCCAAAGAAGCAGCAGCTTCTCAGCCAGAGAACTTACCTGGACCAGGCAGTTTTTAGGCTGCGAGAACAGAGAAGCTGTCAGGTAAAAAACAGACAACTATGAGTGCAAGGACAAGGTGGAGAAGAGGAATGTGAAAGCAGGCAGTGGAAGCCGAGATAAGAGCCACCTCCAGGCCTGCGAGCATTGCACCTCTATTAAAAGTTAGCAAGCAGCCAGGCAGAGAATGGAGAAGCAAAGCTGTGGCCCTTGGCCATGAGCAGATGACAGACAGAGAAAAGGAAGGTGTCAGCTTCAAAGACAAGGCTCCAGGGCCACTTGGCTCAGTGAGAGCTGGAAGAAAGGTGAGCACCAAGAGCTGGAAGAAAGGTGAGCACCAAGCGCTGGGAGGGTAAGGCTTTCTTGGGCTGGAGGCAGCTGAGAAGTGAGAGCAGGGGGAGACTGTACATCAAACCACACATACGCAGAGCACGCAAAGCAGCGTGGCCTTCTTGCTCCTGCCCTGACACAGCAGGTGATGGGGATGAGCAGCAGCAAACCCACCCCGGAGGGACAGGGAGGGAAAAGCCAACAGCAAAGGCATTTGCTTCTGCATATCGTAATGTGCGTGACCTAGGCTCCCCTACCACCCACGCTCCTCTCTGCTGTAAAATTGATATGCCAGTATGTCTCCCAATCAGTGCCAACTTTTCTTTTTTAACCACTTCTACCTGTTTTCTGCTCAGCACTCAGAGCACTGAGATATGCTACACCACCTTGCACATCCCTGCAGAGGTCTGGCCCATGGGGGCTCACTGGGCAGCTTCACACACTTCTCGCATGCGAAAGCTTTCAGGGGAAACTGGCACAGAAGCGGCCACTGAGCGCCGAAGGGAGAGATTCAGAGAAGCCCATGCTCCTTTGCTTGCACAGAGGCACCTCAGGACAGCGATCTGACAACAATAAGCAACTTGTTAACAGTCCTCATGAAGAATCTTAGACAATAAAAGTAGCATAAAACAACATTGCATAATATCCTGGTGCCAGATGTTTTAGTTTCTCTTCATGCTCAAGTTTATAAAAACATGCTGAAGGGCTCAGTCAAAGACCTTGTTTCCTTCTGGCTGGGATCAGCTTCTGCCTGAAAGCAGACAGCTTGCCACTGTAACATTTATAATATGAATTTGTGAAATTTGCTTTTTTTCATTCACTTTTTCCAGTGCTTCCCTCTCTCTTGTTTAAAGTTGAATTTCTCGTAGACTATGCCACACACTCTTAATGCTGATGTTTGCAATCCAAAGTACTCTGGGGCAGTCCTACGCACACAAGCAAATCCCCCAATTTTCGTGTGGAAAACATATTTTCCACAGTTGTTAAAATCCTGGTATCACAGCCCTGCTAGGAAAATCCATTCTGCTGTTGAACCATCTGAAACATTTATTCATGTTTGGGGAGAAAAATTACTAATCGCTAAAATATTTAGCACTGCTTTGTGCCCTTATACCCCAAGCTCTCCTAGAACAGTAGCATAATATCCTGGTACTGAAATTATTAGGATACTTTCAAACTAAAAGGGGAAAATTAAAAGAGCAAACAATCTAATCAAATATCTGGAAGGGAGCACTATTTCCCAGGTAAAACAGTTTTCACTGTTAAGAAATGCATATTTCCAGTGAAGTGCTGGTAACAGACACATCGCATCCCTGCGTCAGCCTGTGCCCGGCCCCCCCATGCTCCTGGGATTACTAATGTTCCTCAGCCACAGCTGTCTCAAAACAGTCACATTTTCTGCATTGTTTCAATATCATCCTTCCCACCACATCCTCATCAACGGAGTTCCCATCTTTCTTTGCTTAAGAACCGAAGATAGGCAACATTTTGTCCTAATCTGGCATCTCGCAGACCAAGGGTGCATCACTGTGACACAAAACAAGGAGGTCCTTCTTTCTGGAGTTTACGTACTGCAAGAAACCCCCTAAAAGTCCCATCAGTAAGCATGGGAAAGCTATGAATTTTTGAGGCTTCTGATACACAATTTCTTGTTTATTGAGAAAAAAACCCCAGCAACTTACCTGCATTCACAGTTGTAAAGGTATAAAGTAGATTTTTCATTCTTTAAACAAATGTTTCAAAGTACCTTGAAAGATTGGTCCGTAGAGCACAGTTCAGCATAAGAAAGTGCATGCCTGTCCTTCAGAGACCCTCCACATCTCAACCATGATGGCACAAAGCTGCCACCCTCGATCTTAAAGCCCAACGCATATGCCACACTTGCCTAACACCACACGTATTCATGTACAGGAGGGTCAAGACTGGGGTTAAAAAAGACCAACAGAATATTTAAATGCTGTTTGTCTGCCTTTCACCACTTTAAACAAGAGACATGCAACAGCACACTAACTGTGCAAAAATGAGGTTCTAAGAGAGCAGAAGTATTCCCTATGGATAGACTTTTTGGGCTTGATGTTCTGGACATCTGGGCTTTTGAGCAAGACCCCTTATGGGGTAGATCATGGGATCTGGCCAGCATTTCTCAGTACAATGTGCAGCTGAACATTTCCTTCTGAACACCAACTAGGTCATTCAATGAACTACTCAAGTAAAGGGATCATTCCATCTTACTTGGACGAAACAGCATTTGATGTGAGGAATTAGCTCTCATGCTGAAGTTAAGTGAGGTGGGTATCGAGGCTCACATGATATGTACTGGAAATCTAATCAATAAAGCCAATAGGGTCAAGAGAGATATTCATCTCTTTGTAAAGCAGATGTTGTTCTCTGGTCAGATCACTCATACCTTCAACTCAGTCAGCTAGACCTCCACGGACTACAATGAGAGACAACCTAGACAAATATGATAGAAAGACATGAAGTTATATGAAATTAAACCCAATCCTGTATTCCTAGGTTTGGCCTCCTCGACTGGTCTGGCTTTATAAGAAATCATGTCAAGAAGGAGTTGGTGGAACCAGCTCATTCAATTAGGAAGAAACAATCTAAGGACAGAGAGAGGATGCCTCAAGAATTGGGTGGGGAATTACAGGGATACAGCCCATGTTTTCAGATGAAGTCACATCAAGATAAAATATTTCACATACCTGACAAGGTTCAAAACGTTAATTTCTAACTTTCCTTTTTAAAATCCCAGCTCAACACAGTCAAAGACACTAGTCATGGCTCAACAGTCAGTACATCCAAGTCTGAAACAGTTCAAGTTAGTATATCCACCTGGTTTTCTCCTTTCCAATTTTCCATTACTTCATTCTTCATGTATTTTCCTTCCCATGTTTATTGCATGCAAACCCTATCACTCATCCCAGGCTTCCATTTCTGTTTTCTTTCAAAACATTTAAACTTTCCCCAACCTGTTCATTTCCTGTAGCCAATCACCACCCAAGCAAAGACAGTTTACAATTAATACACTATGGTGAATGCAAAGATGTATGAAAGTGATTCGCTCCCTTTGGCTGAGCTCATCCCTTGAAAATAAACAAACACATGACAGCATTCAGTTAAAAAAAAAATAAAACAAAAAAAACCAAAAACCAAAAACAAAAAACCAAAAAACCCCCAACAAACCAACAAACCCCCCCCAAAACTAAAACCAACCAAAAAAACCCCCAACCCCTCAGAATTGCCCATTGAGCCTAATAAGCAATATGTCCCAAGACATTACAATGACCTGTCTAGTACCTCACCTCTAAAGCACAAACATAAACCAAGGGTAAGACTAAAACTAAGCATTTATTAATTTCTCCCTCCCCACTATTTTGTCCATATGAGCACAGGGACTTAAAAAAAAGAGAGAGATTGACAGACAGAAAAGCACTTTGAAGACCATACCTTGAGTAACACTGCCCAGGTGAGAGGTGTCTGATCATAACAGAGTACCACCAACACTCCCAGGCAAGGACTGAAAACAGTAGCAATAGTTGGTACATGCATCAGAGATAAAGCAAGCATGCTGCACAGTCCTTTTCTTGTTTTTCTAAATACGTAGGATTAAGAAGCACATGCAAAGATCATTCCCTCAAAACGGTCTCCAATAAGAGGAAGACCTGTTTGGCAGCACTGGTTTGGAGAGACGGAAGTTGAGGGAAGAAGAGTTCTGACCTGTTTGAAAGCCTCACTCTTAGGGATCTGGACAGCACTGGCACACTTGCTTGGGGCAAAAGAGTGTCTCCTAACTACTGAAAAAAACCTCAGTATGAGAAAGGGAGAAATCTAGTAAAATAACAGCCTCTGAACACCAGACTTTGTAAGGTGCACCACCATTTTCATTAAGATTTTCCCAGTGCCTTGCCAATCTGTCTCTGGTTCCACCTGGGAGGCTGGATGAGTCTTTGCTTTTCCAGTTCTTGACCTCTGTGCCAAGACTGCCAATGCAGGGCAACAGCAATTGTCATGGTGGTTTTGTGGTGTATTCATTTCCTTCCAGCTGTCATAACTAGAAAGGAACCGTTGGGAGAGAGGGTTTCTGCCAACTTCAAGCTGTACATCTGTTCGCATCTGTCTGTTCACACAACATGGGATGCGATCTCCCTTTCCTCTTACTCTGGCATCTGTTTGCTTGTACTCTTTGTCCTGGAAGGGCTTTGATTTCAGTGTCTGAAAAGTGAATATTGGTGGATGAAAATGTCTTCGTGTATTTTAAAAAGAAAAGATGTAGAGGTGCACAGCCTTTGCTACCAGCACTAAACAGTTCCCCTGCAGATAATGAAAGCTGAAATAAAACTAACAGTGGTCCATAAAGCTACAAGGAGAAGCAGCTCATGCAGGACTCCTCAGCTTGTACAGCAGGACTGGGAGATTCTGAAGCTGGTAGCAGCTAATTCTGATTCAAATGGGACAAATTACAACTAATCAAAATGATCTGCTACGACAGGGATGGATGATTCATGTAAGTGAAGGATTTAAAAGCCTATTGGACCACTGTAATGGCATATTTTAAGTACATCTAGGATTCCCATCATCTCTGCAGCCACAGCAGTGAGAATTTATTCAGGACCAACCATCAGGGGAGAAAGTTTTAAAATATATATATGTTCCTATTTTAGAAAATAAAAAAATCTTGGAGGTTCTCACTGTAAAAAAAAAAATTAAAAAGATATAAAACGTCTCATAGTTGCTGACTCAAAACACAGTGAGTTTACAACAGCCTGTTCAGATTTTAAGAAGATAAAGTCTCAAAGTGGCTCTGCGTGATCCTTGAACCAACAGGAGCACTGACAGTTTGTCAACAAGATCCCAGATTATGGGCTAGTTAGTAAGCTTTACAGAGCCAAAGATTATCATCAAGGCTGGAGAAAAAAAAGAGCAACATTTCACCACAGAAATGGATGTGAAATCAGCTTCTGCCTCCCTCCATCACTCTTAGGCAGTTCCAAACGAGCACTTTTTACTCACTCCAATAGTTTTACATGCAGTAAAAAAAGAGAGGAGGAATATATGACCTTTGAAATTGATCTCAAGGGGGTCTTTTTTTTCCTTTTTTTTTTTTTCCCCTCTTTCTCTTTTAACCAAGGCAGTCTAACTCTACATAGCTTCAATTTGGTAGAAAGAGCAGAAAGATAAAGATGCTCATAACTTTTAGAACAGTTTCTAATGTTGGGATTAAATGCTTATTTTACTCTGTTATGTAACTAGCTAACCAAAGAAAAAATATTGCTACCCACTTTTAAAACGTGCTTTGTCACATGATACTGCATTAAAATAGACGATACTCTATAGGTGACAAAAGGAAGGCTGAGGAAAATGTGGCCCCACTGGTGAATGAGTTGGGGGACCTCATTACACAGGACATGGAAAAGGCTGAAGTACTGAATGTCTGCTTTGCCTCAGTCTTTACTTGCAAGACCAGCCTTCAGGAATCCCAGGTCACAGAGACCCAAGGCTGGAGCAAGAACGATGGACTTGGTGGAAAAGGATCAAGTCAGGGAATACTTAAGCAAACTGGACATAGATAACTCTAAGGGGCCCAAAGGAATGCACATGCGAGTGCCAAGGGAGCTGGCAGAGGACATTGCAAGACCACTCTCCAGAATTTTTGATCAATCATGGTGAATGGGAGAAGTGCCTGAAGACTGGAGGAAAGCAGATGTCACTCCTAGCTTGAAGAAGGGCAAGGAGGAGGACCCAGGGAACTACAATCCAGAAAGTGACGGAACAGCTAATGCTGGAAACCATCTTCAGGCACATGAACAAGATGATGACCATCAGCAGTAGTCAGCATGGCTTCACCAAGACGAAGTCATGCTTGATGAACCTGATAAACTTCCATGATGAAATGACTGACCTGGCAGATGAGGGGAGAGCAGTGGATATTGTTTACCTAGAT
>NW_010138398.1:10394-76158 GCF_000699245.1 Pterocles gutturalis
TGCCTTTGACACTCGTCTCCCAAAAGATCCTCACAGAGAAGCTGTTGAAGTACAGGCTGGATGAACAGTGAGGTGGACTGGAAACTGGCTGAATGGCTGGGCCCGGAAGATGATGATCAGTGGCACAAAGTCTAGTCGGAGGCCAGGACAGGCAGTGTACCCCAACTGGAGGTGTACCCCAGGGGTCAATACTGGATCAAATTGTGTTCAACATCTTCATTAACGACCTGGATGATGGGGCAGAGCATACCCTCAACAAATTTACTTATGACACCAGACCAGCAGGGGTGGCTGATACAACCACCAAAGGGTAATGCTGCCATACAGAGGGACATCAGAGGGACATCAACAGGTGGGAGAAAAGGGCCAACAGGAACCCCATGAAGTTGAACAAGGAGAAGTGCAAAGTCCTGCACCTGGGGAGGAACAACCCCAGGCATCAATGTATGCTGGGGGCCAGCCAGCAGGAAAGCAGCTTGGCAGAAAAGGAGCTGGGGGTCATGGTAGACGCAAGATGACCATGAGGCAGCAAAGTGCTCTTGCCGCAAAGAAGGCTAATGGTGCCCTGGGCTGCATGAGTAGGAATGTTGCCAGCAGGCCAAGGGAGGTGAGCCCTCCCCTTCCCTCAGCACTGGTGAGGCCATGCCTGGAGTGTTGGGTCCAGCTCTGGGCTCCCCAGTACAGCAGAGAGTTGGACATACTGGAGAGGATCCAGTAAAGGGCCATGAAGGTGATGAAAAGACTGGAACATCCTCTCCTCTGAGGAAAGGCTGCGACAGTGGGACTGTTCAGCCTGAAGAAGAGAATACTCAAGGGGGATTTCATCAATGCATACAAATACCTGAGGGGAGGTTGCAAAGAGGATGGAGCCAGGCTCTTTTCAGAGATGCCCAGTGGCAGGAGCAGAGGCAATGGGTGAAAACTGAAACACAGGAGGTTCCTTCTGAACATCAGGAATACTTTTTCACTGTGAGGGTGACTGACCCCTGGCACAGTCTGTCCAGGGAGGCTGTGGAGTCTCCCTCCTTGGAGATATTCAGAAGCTGCCTGGAAATGGTCCTGGGCAACTGGCTGTAGGTGGCCCTGCCTGAGCAGGGATGTTGGACCAGATGACTTCCCTTTCAACCTCAACTAGTCCTCAATTCTGTGATACAGTCCTCAACTTTTACACAGAATGGGGCAGACACCAGACAAACCTAGAAACACAAAAAGCTGTAGATACAAAACCTGCTATATTTAATTTGAAAACCCTCACATCTATGCTGAATGGTATTTTTGGTTTTCCCTGTAGCATTGCTTTCTATACAGCTTTCAACTCATTACTTCCAGTTACTATTTTAAGTTCATTATAGAAAAAGCTTTTAAAAAGTATATAGTTTCAGAGTAATTGGTAAAGATAACCATGCATAAAAGTCTCCTAAGTGGTCTAGACAAAAACACCATGCAGACTTAACAGAATCTGATAATTCAGAACAGAAAAACCCCATTCAGTTCAAACTAGAAACAGAATAGATAAATAGTACAACACAAATTATCTTAAAACAGTGACTACCAGCCTCTGCTTCAAGTTGGCTGGACACAGGCTACTCTGACTCCTTGGTTCTAGATGTTAGAGGCCATTTAAATTAAAAATTATTTACATTATAGATTCTCATATACATACATATGAATTGACTTTCATTAATTACTCATACTTAAATGAAAACATGATCCTAAGTTGGCCCACTAGAATAACACATGAATAGGAAAAGGTGACTGGAGTCCTCTGAAGTAAACACAAAGATAAACTACTAATTCAACAGTGTACCCATGTTTCAGTTCTCTGAATTTCACCTCCAATTAAAGGAAAGACAAGCACAAAGAACGATGGTGTTTCATCTGAGCAGGTTCAAACATCAAGATTTTAGTCATCCTTACTCAGGGCTTAATTTTTCCCCTATACAAATACTTGAGATATTCAAATGTAGAATTTTTGTGTCATGTTCAGAGCATACATGATCACATACAAAGGCTCACATAAAACTGTCATCAAAGTTACAGAGAAGGTTAAGATTGCTTTTGAGCAAATTATATCCCCGAGTGACTGGAAAGGAAGAAGAGTTCCTACAAACACCATGAGTATTCAGGTGAACATCTTTGCCCCGTGCCTACCACCTGAAGTAAAAAATGGTGTGCCTTATTAAAAGCAACAAATGATGCTCCATCCTTTGAGCCAACACTTACAACATGATGTTGCTGTCTTTCATTGTCATTCCTGAAAAAGTCCTACAATACGTATACAGCTACAACAAACTTGATCTTTTGAGAGAGATCGGATGCAAAATACCTCTGGACTATTGTTATTACCAACTTCCAAGTTCCATAATTTGCCTGTGAAGGATTTGAGGTTACCATTAACCCAATTTAAGTTGCTTCTCAAGTGCCAGCTGATCACTGAAGACAGCCACCAGAACACCAGACTTCTGTATCATAGAAATAGAAAAGCATTAAGTATATTAAGTTCAGACCTATTGCCATTAACTGCTTTGATTTAAAATACTTCAGGTCTTCATCTGAACGCAGGACAAACAGTTTTTAGCATTCTTTTCCCCTCAGTGGTTGTATGAGAATTCTGTGAACTAAAGTGGCAAAATGCTATAGGCAAAACTAAGTATTTTAATATATTCTTAAGCTGTTATTTTGAAAGCATAGACCAACCCAAGTTCAAACACTAATTGCTTCAGCTAAACAATGTTGGAATGATTTTACCCTTCTGATTAAAACTTCCTTACATCAGATGTTTACATGAACTGTCAAGAACTGCCAAATGCCAGATAAGATAGCTGCCCCTGCCTACGCAAACAGCGCTCACACATATACACAACATCAAACAAAACGGACAGTTACAATAATGAACAAACTATTTTATTTTTGTTGATAGATAAGAACATCCCATTGAAAATAAAGAATATATATTCTGCTACAACACTTTGAACACTTGAATCTCATGCTATAGCACCCGGTGAAATTTTAGTACTGGAACATCACAGTAATCCCTGTGTCCACGGGTGCACAGAAAGCCTTGAACAAATATTTATACCCCTAACAGTGCCGTGTATAAAAACATCATTCCATCAAGGCCAAACAGAAAATTTAAACATCTTCGATTTTTCTTAGGCCAATGGCAACGGCAATGTAAAAAATGAGAACTGTTTTCAATTACTTCCACTTAAATTGTACAAGATCTGTTTATGCTACAGAACTTTGAAATTCAGCATAATAAAGCATGGGAGAAGTAAGGTATAACCAATATACTGAACACATGGGGCATGATGTTTTACGCAGTATATAACTAGCTTTCATATGATTACCCCAGCAATCAAGTCAGTATTTTCCTAACACAAAGAGAAAATACTTTGTTTCTCCAGTCACTGCTCTGACCTTTTACTATAAAGAGCATGCTTGCATTATTCATCTAAGCATACATGCACCACAAAGGATATGCAAACCAAATCAATACAGATAACCTTTAGTGTCAAATGTCTAATGATGTAATAATAAAAACAACTCTCAAAGTCCAAATGACCTGGTAAATTAAAATTGCATTCCAGTCACTTAAACTAACAAAATTTTAGGGACACTTGTGAGCCACAAAACTTATTATTATTATTTGCAGCAGTATCTCTGCTGGAACCTGAGGAGTATCAGACTATTGGTAAAGCAAGGCATTTTCAGAAAATAAATTTGTAAAAAATACATTTATACTATATGCTTTCATAAAAAAAGGCAGCAAGAAATATAATAAAACCTACCATTTTAGGACTACACCTTCCCTAGCAAACAGTTTTTATCACTTGCACTATTACATACAGTACATTCAGTTTCCTACACTGAAAGTATATTTTCTTGTCCCTGATGTATATTACAATTGGCAGTGACAACAAACTGCTTTATTATCACCACTCATTGTTGCAGCTTATACAAACAGCACCAATTTTACCCCCAAAAAAGGCTTATCGTTACATAGTAGCACTTCCTTATAGGAACTATAAGCCCAAACATTGCAATCAAATATGTCTTTCCAGAAATATACCAGAACATATGGCTCAGAGTTAAGGGATGAATAACCAAGAGTATTGCATAGTACAGGGATCTCGCCTGTATGAATAAACCCACCCTTTGATTGTTTGTCACCTTCTGACTCCAAGATCGGACAACAAATTGACCAGGTGCTAATGAATATGAAAGTAGTACACAACTGAATTTACTGGTAAAACAAAAAAACCCATGAAATCGTACAGTTCTCTCTGGCACAGTGCAAAGTACACATTAAAAAACTGAATACATATGTACAATGTGTATGTATATTTTTATATACATATAGTATGTATTTCCCCGACACATACACGTGTATATATTAAAAAGCATGAACACATGTATCCATGCCAAACTTATCAAAAAGGCGGAATGTTTAAGATGTGGATGTGTTGTTCCAGTTAAATCAGTCTGTCCCAGAAATGGCTGTTTATATAGCAAATATGCCCTTCCATGAAACAGAAACACTTAATGCCTGCGTAAATTGACAATATACTGTACATTTGTCCTCATAATTTACTGAAGAACTGATAATCACACTTTATAAAAGCTTGGATTTGTATTAAGCCCTCTTGTCCATAACCCTTCCCTCCCCACACCTCCATCCCCCTTGACCAATTCATATGGCTATTCCCTTTATGGAAATCTAGGAAGAATAATCTGGAATAATATATAGAATATCACTCTGCTGTAGGGCCAGACACAGTATTCACTATGGAGATGACATCTTCTATTTTACATTTTTCTTGCAATATAAAAGTTTACAGCCACCCCTGTAAAAATTATTAACACCTGATGCTGGTTTGTTTTATTATTTTCCTTTGGAATTCAGCTGTTTTGGTTTTGAATATGAACATGGTGGCTGAAGTCTGTAACAGAGAACACACTTTTCAGGATTCGGAGAGCACTGTTACCTGACCTGCCCGCCCCCAGTATGATCAACTGTCCTTCCCTGAAAACTTTCTGAAATAGTTTTCAAAATACTGGAATGTAATACTTATTCCCCTGCCACACAACACCACCCTCCCACCACCCATTCATCCTGAATGCCTTTTTTACATTTTGAGAGCACTTTCAAAAAATAAAGATTACTTCTATAGCAAAATAGTTTCAAATAAAGGCGATGGCTGTGAACCTGAGAGCTTAGTGTGATACGAACACACATATTTGTGGTATCCCCAACTGGCTAGTACTTTCCTTGTTTAAGTCTTTCAATGTGGTAGCACAGCTTCAGGGCAGGCCCTAGCTTCAGTCCCATATATTTCATTATCATATCACTTCTCAGTAACAGTAGTGCCTTCCCATCAATTTCCTGCAAAAGGAAGAGAATAAACACAAAAACATACAACTACTTTAACAAGCTGCATGGTAAAACTGGAGAGTACATTATATTTGTTTATCCTGTAGTAAAAATTTATCTACGATATATAAAACAGTAACTTAGTAGAATTTTATATTTACAGATGGCCACTAAAATTGAATTTATTTTAGTATTTTTAAATTTATGATTAAAGTATTTGAGATGTTAAAGAAAATTATAGTAAGTAAAAGAAACTGACCAAACAGCCCTCAAAATGAGGTATTGGTTGGAGAAAAAAAGTGAATGGTTGAAGGGAAAAAAAAAAGAAGCTGCAAAGGAAGGTCTGTGCAGTTAGAGATTAAATGATCCAAGCACTGAGGCCTTGCACTGAACCTTGAACACAGCTGTGGGAGGATTCTGGCATGCACATGCAAACAGTCACATGGAGGAAGGGGTTACATGGAGGAAGGGGTTACAGACCATCTAAATCTGTGAAATAAGACAGATCTATGTCCAGGTTAAACCAGGCAGATTGTTAGGATCAAGACCAAGGACAACTTAGTCAGATTTCAAGCGCCTGGTTGAGAAGCTGCTAAAATGTGACAGTCCTAAGCTCTTAGTAGCATTACATACTGTAGACAGGCAATTAGTTCCTTAAAACACCATAAAGAAAACCACTTTTTTTTTTTTTTAAGCATAAACCTGACAAAACAAGCAACATTTAGTCTTGTCATACAACTAAGAATAAAACATAAGACAGGAAGCTCCATTAAAAGTTATTTTGTGTTTTCCTTCCAATCCAGCTTACTCTGAGATTTAACTGTTAGTAGGAGCTGGTGCAGAACAAGGGTGAAATACTACAAAAGAGAAAGCCAGCCTCTTTTTGGAGGACCACATATACAATGAAATAAGAAAGCAGCTCTTTGCTGAGCAACCTGCCATAGAAAAGCACAGTGAGAAGGATGAGGGGAGACCAAAAACAGCACAGAGAAACTGACAGGTTTCTCTCTCTAAATACAACATCTAGTTAGATCTTATGAAACCCTACACACTGTTTTTCAAAACAGATTAATTCAACATTCCAATTGATTCTCTGAAGTATAGTATTAATGACTAAGTGTAAAGCTAGCGAGGCATAACAGCATCTCTACTTCGGGGATAATCAGTCTCTAATAGAAACAGACTGTCTTAAGAGAGGTGTCGTCTATGTAGGCCAAATGCCCTGTACTGTACATGAGAATGACATCTTCTCTAGAGGTACCACAGATGACAGGGAACATGGATGCTGGCCATTAGAACCTGGATACTTCCAGTATTGGTGTTATTCCACATAAGCTGGAAAGCAGTGGGTATTCACTTTAGTCTAACAAGATTGGAACACAGAGAAAATACACTGCAGGAGTCGTCTCAGGTGCAAAACCAATTTTTAGCCTCCCTCTAATATACGAGTAGGGTCTATTGTACGTTCAATTGCAAACAGAGTGATAGACACAAAAGCTGTATTTTAAGAGATTAACATGACACACAATCTAATAGAACAGAATGGATATGCATCATACATGTCTCCTAAAGAGTTCTGCGTGTGGAGCTAGTGCCTGTGGATCAGCTTCTTTCACAAAACGCATTACTTCCTCTATTGACCAGGTGGAAGGATCCTTAGTCAATATTCTTGAAGGTTCCCTTTTTAATGAATTCAGATCCAGTCCAGTTGTGGAACTTGCAGCTTTCAGTATAAAAATATTGCGAAAGGAAGAAGTATCACTAGTCTATACAGGGATAACATATTTCATTTTACATATGACATTCGTGATATTAACATACGGCTTCTATTATGCATTCTTTGCAATATATTAAAATGAAAGATGTTTTATTTTCCTCCAAATAATACTGAACTGCTCCATTTGTTTTTAAATGCCTTATATAACTGCAAATATTTACAGCAGCATAAACATTAGCACTATGACATACCTAGAGGGATTAGTTTGACTTGTATTTGGCTCCTGGGTCCCAAGATGCCATTAATTGGGAATGTGGCAAAGGCAAGTTAAGCTGTGCAGACAGAGGGAGGGACAGAAGGAAACCCTATCCCCATATTTCAGCAACACGGTAATAGTTGGTAAGATGCTCAGTAAGTGAGCTGCATATAACTAGCCCTCCCCAGTCTGGCTTGCTGCAGGGTCCATAGCAGCAGTAAGAGGTAAGTGCAGCAGGCAAGACCCCCTGGCTTGCACCACAGTATCAGCTCTAACAGGCTGAAGTTCTGCATTTGCAGTTACGTTAGCAAGCCTGACATGCTTGGCAACAGCGCAACATTTCACTCCATATACAAGCTTTCCTATGGCAAAGAACTTCTCTATTCATAACTCACGGACTTTGTATGTTAATAAAAGCAGTTAGATAATTTGGAAAGTTTAGTTATACAGCATACCTTCAATCCGCCTCTGTATTCGGTTCCTACTAACTTCATAGTAACCACTGCTCCCAGTAGAGCTCAAGGACAGCCTGCACAAGACTGGGGCTGAATTTGAGGTAGCAGTCACTGGCTGAAGGGAATTTCTGTAATATGCTGCACTCCCTGAAGTACGATATTCCATGGACTTTCGATGGGTTGGGCTTGAAGGATTTACAGAATTAAGTGCAGAATCCATAGAGTCCTCAGAAAATCGGTGTTCTTTGGAAGTGCTGTTTTCTTCTATAAGTAATGTTTCTGCTATACAAAAAGCAAGTATCAATATGTTCAAAGTGATGGACCTTATACCTTTATTATTTAACTCCTTGCTGTGTTCTCTTGGAGATACTGACAGATTATAAGCCTGTTAACAAATCTCCTGTGACGCAATCACTCCTGAAACCCTTTTCCTCAAGTAATCATTGGGCTCTTCCTGTATTTTCAAAACTTTTTTTGTAGCAGAAGATTCAATATGTCAAGTTTGAGGCAGTCTGCCATAAATAATTTCAGTTATATTTGTTAAATACTATGAACAGGGAGGTGACAGGAAATTTGGGGGGGGTAAAATTGTCCGACGTTAATATTGATACATCAAGCAAACTTAGTCAAGCATTTTCATTATCTTTTTTAAAACATATTCTCAAAAAGCTAACCATTAAAAATGTGTTACATCTATCTTGCAATAAATTTTTAATATAAACAAAAACTTCCATGTTAACTAACAATTATTTAATTTGTTCTAAACAGCAGAGGGAATCATTAACTTCAAACAAGTGGGCAATCATAATCTCTAGATCCCAACACATTCAGACACAGAGGCCATCACTAAAAATTAAACAGGTTATAGGCAAAGCCACAGAAGGCTGTGAGCGCCAGGTATGGCACACTAACAGAACATGTTTTGACCACAATGCTGTATCTACATACCACTAGTTCTTTGCCCAGGGCAGAGTCTATAAGCATAGACTCTGGGAAGCTAAAGATACACGTAAATTACTGAACCCACTGAGCAAGTTTAAAAAAAAAAAAAAAAGAAATCAGGTCTCAGGAAGAGAGTATAACAACATTCACCTTTTTAGTTTCTATCAGTTATCAGCTAGTTTCTGCTCCGCAAAACACAAACACCTGCTTAGAAGACTTGTGAATTTTTAGAGTCTTGTCAATATTGTTTCTAAGCCAGATGAGCAGAGTTCAGTGAGTCGCTTTCCTTGTGCCATGAGACAGAAGCCAGGTTTGCTTGATTACTGAAAATTCCACTCTAAGTCAACCAAATTCAGGTCTGATTGGGAGAAATATGCTATGTGAGGGGAAGAAAAAAACCCCACTAAATCAGTGAGAACACCACTCCATTCTCTAGGAATCACACATATTCTTCTCTGTTTGCATCAGGCCAACATCTAGCCCAAGAAAGAAGTTGGAAGCATGATGTACAAATCTGTATGAAACAAATGCTGCTTTGGCAGGAGAGTTAAGAGCTGGAAAATACAGCTAACAGGTTCACAGAAGTGTAAACCCCACACTACAATCTTGAAAATTACCCTAGTGAAGTCACAAAACATATGCTAGTGGAGCAGCATATTTTTGGGGGATAAGAACTGGTACATTCTGTGAAACAAGTTCCTGAAATAAGCTTTTTACTACCTTTCTTATATGACAACTTTCAAGAAATTTTTGAGCAAATACCCAATTAAAACTAAAGGAAGAATATTTTCCTAAAAAGCCAGTGAGCTTCTCAAGCATGATTTCTACATGCTTCATGAGGTCTTAGGTTCTCTGCTGAAACATGTTTAATAGTGGAGTACAGTAAAGAACTGTTAAACATATTTTGGTCTTCAGACAGCATAATCCTGAAAGGGAACAAAGGCACTCACACAGCCAGCTCCTTACTTAGTGAATTCGGTAAGGCAAGATCTGCAAGACAACATAACGTGTTTTACTAAACTTGATAGTCATGCAATAAAGCAGCTTTTATGGGCATAAGCCCTTCTCTTTCATATATCAACCTTTAAAACAACCACTGCAAAAACTCCCTAGTTTGTTAGATTTAAATCACAACGGCAAAGTGGCTACTGAGGTTTTCAAAGAAAACAAACAAACAAGAAAACCAACTTCTTTACATTGGTCAGCTTGAAGTAGTTGCAGCTACTTACCAAAATTAAAACCAAAAGCCATCATTCTGTAGAATTTCAGAGAGATTTTGAGAGATGTAATCAATGATAGGCACTATAAAATTAAAGGGTAGCCAACCAAGGGAAAATTAGAACTGTAGAGAATGAAATCACTAACAGAAATGTCAGTCCAGGACCAAAATGCCGAGGTGATACTTCAGTTACAGCAAAGCTATATGAAAGAGCCTAAGGTTTAACTGACTGAACATGTAGATTCAGATTTCAGAAGTCTTGAAAGGTAGGATGAAACAATGGAGACAATACTCCCCAGCAGAAAGCTTCAGCTAGAGTCTTTAAGCATATAGCAGCCAACTCTATGTAATGTCTAAGAAAAAACCTTTTTGTAGTTATAGTAAACAAGAAGAGGTCCCAAATACAGGGTTTTAAAAAATAATTATTTTACATAATCCTTGTCAAGATTTCTGAAGACACAAAGATTTTTAAAATTGACTGCATTATATAAGAAATTAATTGTATTTATTCCAATTATACCTCAGATTTCTCTCTGATGTTATATATCCTAAAGTAAACAACAGTAAACAGGGCTGGGAAAGATCAGCTCTGCTTTTTTCCCCTCAAGATACCAGCATTTGAATTTATCTTACTGTGAATTCTCAATTCACATACACAAGGTGGAAAAACTGGCATATTTCCTAGGGCCATCATCTTTTAGAGAAAGTGTTTCTGTCCAGCAACTATAGTGTCCAATCCACTGCCCTCACCACCCATCTAGCTTCTCTACAAACAAAAGGCAGCTTCAGCTGCAATCTTGTCGAAAAAGCGGTCAACTGGTATGACACTTCATTCAAAATCAGCGTCCAGCAAATGGAGCTTTGCAATCCATGCAGCAACGAGTGACACACTTCTGCCTCGACATTTTGAGCAGTTGTGAATAACAGTGGTATGGAAAGAGATGGGAGGTTCCACTGCAGAATGCCTAAACTCTGGGTAGATTAATAGAAGGCAAATAAAAGGCCTTATGTTTCAAATGTATGGATGACAACAGACTGTTGAAACACTGAAGGCCTTAGGAGGAATCGGACATTTTGTTTTCTTGAAGCTCCTCTGGGAATTAGAAGCCAGTTGTTCTGCTCATACATAATGGGAATGATGTAACCAGCCACAGTAGTAAGAACACGCTGTTTTCAGGGGGAGGGACACTGAGTTATTCCTCACCCTCCCCTCCTTTATCTTTCATAACTTTAAGAAGAAACTGTTAGTGAGCAGGAGACACAGCAAAATCTGCAAAACATATCCCTGAGCAGATCAGAAGGAAAATGAGCTGTTTGTAAGACCCTTTCCTACAATTACTCCATTTTGCCTTCAAATGATATTTCAAAACAACTATTTCAAGACAACTATGTCTCAATGGAACCAGAACTTTTTGGGGGCAGATCTTTCTTGCTAACCAACCCATGACTGACTGCTATAAAATTACCTCCAGATTTTCAGCAGAGGACATTGCCCTAATGGGAAACACACAACACTACAGAACACTTTACCTCTTGAAATGCACAGAATACAAATTCAAACCTCTGAAACCGTGGCAAAACACTTGTTTTAATTATTTTTTATCCAAGAAACTGTACTTTATGATGAACTATGATCTTAAAATGTATTTTAAGGAGTACACTGACTTCATCTGTAAAAGGGATCCATTAGCAAAGATTAAAAAGCAGTATGTGCACACGTTTACTTTGAGTACGATTTCTTACAAGATAATGTATATCTACTCAAACATTTGTTTTGCTCCAACTGAAACAACTGCATTTGAGTATAATTAAGTGCTCTACACTTATTAAGTTACCTACCAGACTTAGTAGTAGCGACACACACCAGTGAGTTAGGTGTACAATGTATTCGTGGAATTAAGCCAGTACTTCTTTTGGAAAGACACAGAAATCAATAATCAATGCAGAACTGTATTTTCTGCTGCTGTTATTATATACAAATAAATGAATATGCTACATATTTATAAAAAAATAAGATGTACCATTTTAAATATGCTATAATTTTGAACATTTTAATTTTATATCCTTTTCTGCTTTAACAGTAGTCCTATGACTTTTTAATCTGCACAGAAAAATAGGTCATTCTGCCCTTAACAATGCTAATAGACACAAAAATTACCCCAGGATCTCCAAAAAGAAGAAAAAAAAAAGTGTGAAGGAAGAAATAATTAATCCCCACCATATTTCAAAAAAGCCTTCAGTAATGCTGTGCAAATATCTCACAGCAAGAGAAAGTCTGTATCCAATGGGAGAAGTCAACATCAACAAGTTACCATGGCTTAACCAGTTAAGTAGCAAATGCAGAGTAAAAAATCCACATTTTTGTAAGGCTCTCACTGAGGTTTAAACCTAGATGCTTTACTTCCTATCTGAGGCAGACTAAGACTAGACACATGCTCAGTTACTGCAGCTGACCTGCAGCACAGGAAAAGGTGCTATTCATCAGTGAGGTAAATCAATCTAACAGCCAGCTGCCACAGGGAGGCTTCTCTGCTTCCCTGGCCACAGCTGCATTTTATTCAACCCTTCCCTGTGCTCATCCAAGTAGGTTCAGCTCACCACCCAGCCAGAGGAGCCGTGGACCCACAGCAGGGACAAGGCAAGGTAAGGAAAGCAGGAGCAGCACAACCTTCACTGGCAACTAGCCATAAACTCATCTGAATTGTATCATCAAGCTACACCTTTACTCACTTACTGGCCCCAGCCTAGAGTTATTAAGACTTGCTTCCAATTTATCTCCTAAACCATTTCAAGGCAATTGGTTTTCTACTAAATAGCCATATATGAAGCAGGAAGCTTCATCTATCACCTATTTGCCGGAGCCACTTCACAAAAAAGGCTAGCAGGTTTAGGAGAAGGACTGATGAAACTTGCAGTAGATCTTCTCTAAGTGCAAAATCTGTGCCACTGTGATCAATAATTAACATACTTTCACCCTGACCTGTCAAAGGCTAGAGACAAACCAGACACATACGTTGTACTCAGTCCTTTTAGACTGGAAATACTGAAGCCATAAATAATCCTCATATATAATCTCAACATAATGTAATTACCTTCAGATGGATGAACATCATTTCTGGGAAGCTTAGGGGAGAGAGGAGCAGTATACGGTGGAGAGTCCTGAGAGTATCGTTTAGCACTTTTGTTTTCAGGTATTTCTTCTTTTGCTGTGAAGAGGAAAGCCACCACTTATTATTCTAGCAAAAAAACTGTTCATGGGGAATATCCAGGGACAAAAGCAAAGACATAAATCAGCCATTCACCAGATTACTGCTCAGTTCCTGATGTCATACAGACTCAGTCATTTCAATACAAACTTTCAAAGCTGAAGTACAGCTTAGTTTATACTGTCATCACCCAAATTACCTTGACTCTGGCTACTTTTCTGAAAAGAGTTAAAACTAATGACTTTCATATGACCGACAGAATTATGAAGTCTCCATTGGAAAGGGGAAAAAAAATATTTTCTCAAGGAACACCCAGAAGACAGACTCAGCTATCAGACAGCTGTGAGGAAGCTTCATACCCAATATGAATCTTCTGAAATTGCCCTGACGTCAAGGTTTTCCCAGCTATAGCTCCTGGTAACCCTTGGGCTGAGACGTGTCATACCAGGCCCCTGCAAAAACCTGATGGGAGATGTTGCACAAGTCATTTCATTTCCCCCTCACTCGATGCTCCCAGTGCAGCAAAGGTATCGGCCTCATGCGAAGTATCATAATCAACCACCTGCAAAACCCACCTGTTCTACTAGAAGACTGGCCTGTACATAGTAGAATGTAAAATTCTCACCACTGAGTAAGGTGAATAAAGAGGGCAGAAAGGACCTTTAGTGGTGTGGGAAGGGCTAGGCTGAATTTCCTTTCAGGGCAAGCCCCTTCTTCCTAAGGCAGTAGGAAACTTTTTGTAAGTTTATTTGGTGATCCAAACATAAATTTAACAAATGAAATATGAAGCTTTGAGCTTGTCCTTTTACTAGTATCACAGTGGTACAATACTTATGTTTCCTGGCTTGGCTACAAGGAGGAGTCTGCTGAACAAAATGATTTCTGCACATGTGGTATGAGCTATCCCATCCTGTCAAAGCACTACCACACTGGAACCAATTCACTAAGAACTGAAGCGTATGCATTTCAGTCAGTTCACGTCACAGAAAGACAGATTAAAAAGTCACATTTTGTAAAGTTACCACACTTCTCAAAAATATCAGCACTTGAAAATAACAGTTGTTTAACAGTACCTGGTTTGTTCCTGTCATACTCTGTAGGACTGTGAGCACATCCCACATAAGGGCTGAAAGGCTGGCTACTAAAGAGATTATCACACTGCAGGCTGTGGCAGAGTTTCTCCAAGAAGCGTAGGACAAATGATGCGCTGTTTACAGAAGGAAGATTGATGGCGTGCTTTTCCCCATCAAAGGAAGCTGTGAATAAGAAGATGATGTCAAACACCCCCCAAGCATCATGAAGTCTAGTAAAACAGCATTATTAACTTAAAGGAGAAGACATACAGATTTGATTTAAACCGCACAAGACATGAGAGGAATAAACAATCATTCTGGTGGTTTAACAAATTTAAATCCAAAGGACAGATTTTACCTTCCATTGGATCCACCCCAGCTTAAATTTGTTCTACAGGAACTTATTTTAATAAAATAATTTTGGATTCACACCAGCTTAACAAAACTTGCAGCTATTCCCTCATCACCAAAGCTTTCTGTGTAATTTCTGTTGTTTGCTTAAAAACAGCAACCTCTCCACCACCTATTTGCAGGAGATAACACAGAAAAGACCCTTTACAGTGCTTGCTAAAAAAAAAATATTTTTTTTTTTAAGAAAGTAAACAAGTTTGGGGGGTTTTTTTCCACTGTTTCCAACCGAACCGAGCATACTTATGGTAATGAGCTGGCATCCATTACAATTTAAATTCTCACTGCAGAAACTGTTTTGCCACTTGCTATTTTACCACTAGAGGAATCTATCCTGCTGTCAACACTACAGTGGTCAAGCTCTCATTTATTTCAACAGGAGCTAGGTGGTAGAGATACTACGACAGCCACAAATGGATCTGGTGTCTTTTAAACTGAGTGATTACAAAGAGCCTGGACATGTGCCTATGTCTTTTACTTGTTGACCTCCTACCTTGCCCCCCAGACAGAGTGTTGCAGCTGATGACACTTTCCTTTTTTGTGAAAATTAATAAGATTTTGAAAAGACTCAATACTACCAATGGACAAATAATTACCATTACGTTACCTGAAATTTTTAGTTACTTCTGATTAGAAAGACATTACAACAAAGCAGGAATAAACTTGTAACTTAAGCTTAGGGCTAGAAAGAAGTGGCATAAACACCAAGTTTATGCATCAATTTGTCTTCTTGGTTTTCAGCCTGTCATGCAGCTTTCTGTTGTTAACGTAAGTTTCCACATGATAAGCAGAGCTTTAAAGGATCACATTATGTTGGTAGCAGATGCATTGAAAAAAAAAAAAAAAGAAATTATAAGAAAGCTTTTATTCGCAGATCTGAATTAAAGAACATTTCCATATTGTGTTACAAAAGAGACAGATAATATACACAAAACCAAAGAAAACGCCCAAGTTTAGCATATTTTAGGCTTCCTTAGGAAATCAGAAGTGTCAATTACTTACGCTGCTGATGTAAGGAAGCTTCTGATTAGAGTTCAAGCAAATTAACTATCCAGCATCAACAACAATGTGCTACCTCTCTCATCTGCTTTCATGACAGACTGACCCAATGCAAGTGGCTAAAGTTTAAGAGTCAGTACTACGGGGACAAGTCCCAGACCTAGGTGTTTCCATGGCCCATTCGGTTTTCCAGGCTCCAACGCTCAAATGAAATGCTAATGATTCGCAGTCCCACATGCAGCTCAGACACAAGGTCCTCTACCTCCTCTTTGGGGAAAGGGTCTCCAAAGGCAATTTTTTGCTGGGAACTCAACCAGTTCTGGAAAGCAAATGGGCTGTGAGAGCTACCACAGCCTGATCTCCTGACAAATTTACTGCAAGGTAGTAGTCAGCTACAGCAAAAATTTAAAATGCTTTATAATAGCATTATGGATCTTCTTATATGACCTTGGGGAAATCACTTATTCTCCAAACCTTAATTACTCATTTTGAAAAGAAGCACTGCGAAGAACAATATTATCTTAGAGTTGTCAGGAGGGTAAAGCAAGAAAGAGCTGAGGCAATGTGGCTGCCCCAGCAAGACATACCACGGCAAAAATCTGCAAATAAAGATTCAGTGCAAACACAGCTCCCTTGAACTCTGAACACCTAAGGGCAACCATACAAACTCCAACCAAGGGTGTGGGATCCAGATCCATAGGCTCAACCGTCTGCTCTGCTTATATTGCAAGTTAGAAGCTAACATAATAAAACATGTAGTCTCTGTGTAGATTAGGAAGACTGTCCTTGGGACTGCTGAGAAACACTTTTTAATCACTTAAGGTTTGCTAGATTTATCCTTGCAGACAGGAACATCCTGGAAAATAATCCGTATGTTTGGGGTAGTCAGCCAAGGTAGAGATTAGCACCATCTGAAAGTGGCCTATCCTTATTTTAATATAATTGTAATACTAAAAATCACACCTCCAAGTGTAGGGACAACCCTCCTGAATTAAGACCCCCACTTACTGAGCATGCGTAGCAAATTTAAGAAACACTGTTTTTTTAAACTGAAGTGAGAAAAGAACTAACCAACTACCATTAAGACAAGATAAAAAACTAAGCAATTATAGTTAGAAGGATGTGGCAAAGTAGATGGAACTAACATTTTGAACTGTATAAATACACAATGTAACTGAAACCAGGTGTGTTAGCTTTGTGGAATTACCACCTAGCACCCATCTCTGTGCAGACATGAAATAAGCAATATCTCAGCTCTGTGTGTGTACTGGCTTATTGCACACCAGGCAACGAACTCTGTGAGACAACACTTGGGAACAACATAAGCCTCTTACTTCCCAGATAAATGCTAGGGGGAAAAATAAAAAGGAGTACTTCCGAAGTGTAATAACCTCAACCTTTAGTGACAAACAGGGACTGGAGCTTGCGTGTGCAATCCCAGACACCAGGATGCAGAGTAATCCTCAACTCTTCACCTTCCATTGTGTAAGTATGTTTTAAATATCAGGTTTAAGCTAGAAGAAAGGCTTAGAGCTAAACTATCAGAGAAATGTGTTTGTCTGATAGTGAAGAAATTCACCCAAGAGTCTGATTTTAATTCTCTGTTTGAGAAGATTTATCTGAGCCTCTGCCTATTTCATCCCACCAAATGCCATAGTCTCAGTGCTACAAAGAGAAAAAAGGGGCTGACGTCACTACCACCATTAGTGGGCTTGCTAATCAAGCCTTTAATTTCCTCTCAGTTACATCTGCCTGAATTGAAACATCAAGCAAAAATAAAAGTTTGCACGTTTGTCTGAGTAAGAAAAGATGGAAAAATCCTAAATTCAGTTCCATTCAAAACAATTATTTTCTTTGGCAGCTGAACCAAAAGGACCCGCTGATTATTCACATGTATTCTAGCAAGATTATCTTATTCATGTCCTCATTGTCATACAGCTTCCTCCTACGGCAGGTATAATAGTCATAAAGAACATTTACCAGTCCACAAAAGATTTAGATTTCTTTGCTTATTCTCTGTTGCAACATTTTTTTTTTCTTGCCAGTCTAAAAAAAAAACAACCCAAACAACAAACCACACTCCAAAACCACTTTCAAACAAAAGCACTGCAAGAGACTCTCACAATTTCATTAGTTCCTCATTTTATTCCAGTGTAGCTTTCCTCTTTTTCCTTACTGTTCACATGCACAGATGATTGTAATGTGCTACACTAACCTGAGTCACATTTTGTGTTTCTCAACACACATCACACACAGATTTTTGATAAAATGACAGGAAGTGTTTGCTCCCTTGCTTCTCAGCAACCTGTGTGACAAGCCGATGAGAAGGCAAGAGCTCAACAACGCCAGAAACCCACTGGGATCTTGTGGTTCTCTATCACCTGGGCCAGGACCCTGCTTCAGGAGCAGTCCCCATTGCCAAGTTCCCCAAATCCATGGCCACGGAGCAGTCTTCTCTGAATCAAGGCCTTGGGGTGAAGCCAGGTGTAGAACAGTAATTCCTTTCCATATAGATTTTTTGAATGTAACCAAACCAGAACTACCTAAAGATTTTGAAGTTTCTCTTGCCCCTGTGAAATTACTATTTTCAACTATTTGGTCACAGCCCAGATACACCACTGGCCTACGATTTAGTCCTTCGTCACAAACAGAAAACTGGCAATGCACATCTCGGTGCATTTTGCTCAAGCAAAATGAACTTGTCTAAATTAGGTACAGCACAGTATTAATAATGTAATAAACTTTCATATATCTTGCAAAAATAGAGCAATATGGGCTTCAAAACCACACGTATGCAATGCCATTAAACTTTTACTACACAGCAGAGAAGCAGTATCCATTTTGTGAACAAACTCATGGGGACACATAAGCAAGGCTTACTGTAGCTCTGCTATATGCAGGCCAGGGTGCTGCTTTCTACATATTGTTAGACAGTAACATCTTCATGAGGATTTAATTGAACCTGTATTACACTGATCAGCTTTCACATCTGGTGTTAATGTAAGGAGATGAAAGTAACACAAAGACTTTTTATCACCAGTGATGGAATTATGAATTGATGCGCTAACTGCTATGTAGAAGGAAAAAAATGTCAAGCAGCAGCCATTCAGTTTGAGATACAGAGATAATTTACCTGTAGACCTGCCACTCATATGAAGCAGAAATAAAACTATTCCATAATAGGGGCCATAGGTGGATCAACACTGACCTAAGATCCTACTACAGAGAAGCAGCAACTTTAACATGGGGATTCACCTGCCTGGAAGCTAAACAGATTAGTTTGAAACTCTTTACCCACTTGGTTAAGGCATTAAGAACACAAACATTATGTATGGATAAGATTATGAGAATGACGTGAATTAATAAAGCTGAAATTTCACTTGTACTGAGTCTACTTGACAAATGTTTAGCTACAGCTGCTAAATGAAGTGCACGAGCTCTACTTAGTATAAGAATCTAACCGTACTGTGTATATGTCATTTAACACTGCTACTGCTAAGTTCTAATTTAAAGAATTGTTCCAATCATCCTGGACCCCGAGTGAGATAAATCACACACCACTCTCTTAGTAAAGGAGTTCACAAGTATATTTGCTTAAACAGTTACAAAAGTGATATAAACTCATTGCAGCTACTTCAGTTCTTCTGCCCTACCTCAAGTTCACAACCAAGTGAAGAAATGGAAGAAACAAAGCATCTTCACATACCAGTTATCATTTCCCCTCCGTGATGGCCAGATTTCAGAAATCCAAAGACTGTTTTGGATTGATAGGCACAATCCACACAAGCCTGCACAGCCTGCTGAAGTACTACATTGACAGGACCTGGTCCAAAGTGATCTGGAAGCTGCATCTTATCCAGGTGAGGCCCAGAATTTCCATGCTTGTTGACATAAACACACACTGAAAAAGAACAAGCCATATTTACTGCCAAGGAACTAAGACATGTTTCCAAGTTAGAACTCCAAATTGTCTTTTTAGTTTTAATCTTGAGGAAAAGATGTGCTGGTCAACTCAGGAAGCTGAACATGCATACATACTTTCCGAGCATGCAAAAAGTGCACAGTCTTCTATCAAGGTTCTCCTACTCAAGTGCTAAACTCACTTCTTTCTGGTCTCCAAAGGCCATAACATAACAAAGCTGTCATAATCTGTGCTTATCTTTTATTTTGACTAATGTCTGTTCATACACTAGTTCCAACAAAGTAAGAATTACTGGCAGGTACTCTAAACTACCAAGATGCGATTCTAAAAAGCTGGCCTTACCAAGTTACTGCCCTCATTTTCTTCCTATTAGAGAAGTTGCAACAAAGACAACCCTACTGTATATACCTACCACTGATGCTCATTCTGAAGCAACCGTATAGCATTAATGTTTGCATGTATAATGGCTACCGAAGGTCTGTACCTTTGGAAGGCCTGTACCTTTGGAAGGCCTGAACCACTCACGTACGATTTTCACACTGCAACTTGGCGTCCTCTGCTAAGTAAAATAAAAATGTCTCTAGAAATAGCATAAGGTGGTTTAAAGCTTAGCACAAAACAATCAAATAGGACTTTTGAAATTTCTTTTTATAGAGGCTATGCAAAACTGTCTTTCAAAAGGAATGGCAAGACAGAAAAACATGGGAAAACACTGTAACTGAAGATTTATTTTTTTTCTTTTTTGGCCTTGGCTGTCACATGACCAGAAATGCACCCAAGACATGATTACAACTTAAAGAAACAATGTGCCTCTGCGGTGATTAAGCAGACAATCTAAGCATTCTGTTACAAAAAAGACTGACATATTTTCTGAACTGTAGTATTATTTAGGCTTAGTTAAAAACTTGAATTTTTAAAAATGAAATATTTCTATAAGTGTTGTAACGATCTTATGTCTTCATCCATATCTGCTCACTCTCTGATGTCTGTAAATTGGAGGAAACCTATTTGTACATATAATCAAAGATAAAAATCACCAAAAAATGTTTTCATGGCATCTTCTGGCTCAACAACAACTTCCACCTGAAAGGTTTATTTTCATAGGAAATACGTATGTATTTTCCCCTCATCCATGACTGAAGTTGGGAGTGAGAAGAGCCTGAAAACTTCTACTGTAAAAACAATTCTTAAATGTAAAAAAGCACCCCAGCAGAATTATCATAACTTACAGAGTTTTTAGAAAGTTCTGAGATTTCAGTTGACAACATAAAAATTGTTTCACTACAGGCTTACAAGTTCCTCAGTGAGTTAGTTCATTAACTAGCTTATTTCCCTTTTGTCAACCCTTTTCAAGATACCTTTCATTATATTTAAAAACAAGCAAACATAAGAGGAAGGAGAAATGTATTTCCTCTGATTGCCTTTACTTGGTTTAAACAGTCTGTCTTTTAATGTAAGGCTACAGAGAGACAAAATCTCCAATTTGTTATATTACAGTACAGCCTGCATGATATCTGAATATCATACAGCGTTTTGGCTACCTCTATTCACATTTCATACATTAAGGAGTGACACAGACATGAAAGAACTGTACAGTTTCCTTCTTAGGACAAGAACAAACTGCCAGGTCTAGCGGCTCTATCAAAAGCCCCTGTGCTCCAATACTTCTTGCTATAACGTAGGCACTAAAATACTAGTTCTGCAAAGTAACACAGCACCTACAAATATCTTTAAAAAATAAGGTAGTAAGATAATGAGTTACAGTAATAAGCTTGCAGCACATTTTCTACTACTAGTTTGCCTGAAATCAAAGTCATTTCACACTAAAAATGTAATTATTTTTTTTCTTTGTCTTTTACCTGTGGATATAACTGCTGCAGTTGCACCAGACAAACTAATTCCATCTTTAGGTATCTGCGGAGTGCCACTGTTCCCCTCAGGAGAAGAATGAGGAGAAGGAGATGCAGCAGTCAGTTGTTCTGGCAAGATTTTTTTCTGTTTGGAGAAAAAACCCAAAGGCAAAATGTTTAATGTTTTTTAAGGAGTCTGCAAAACCTTTCCACTATCAGTTACCATCCTACTGAATGTGTGTGGTTCCTTATTACAAAAGTACTACACACAGCAAAGAAGATAAAGACCAGGAAAGGAAGACCAGAAACTATCATTTTGCATTTACAGCAACTTAAGTAAGGCAGTGGAAAACAAATGACTTAAAAAGCAATTCACCTCTACCTAAAAAGTGTGAAAAGAATGAGCTTTGTATGCTAATTTGTGGCCCTTCTAAATCTTAGGAAACACAGGAGAGGCATTTTGGATTATTTTTCCTGTCCATACACTTCCAATCATCTGGGTTTATCACAACTCAGATCAGTTAGATGGGCTGTGTATTCCCATATAAAACTTGAGTCACACACAACTTTACAGTGAACCTAGATTTTCCGTCAGCTTGTTTCAAAGGGGCTGAAATTCTAAAGCAATCACTTTCAGGAACTGGTGCTTTACACAAGATATCAGGTAAACCAGTAGCTACAATCCAGTTGTGCATGTTGCCAAACCTTTTCCTTTCCCAAACCAAACTTATTTGCAGCTTATCATACAGACAACCAGAGTTTTCAGCACAAAGATTTAGAAACTGGTCAGTGTTCATTACCTTCCACTTGAGGACAGGATAAATTTTTTTTGTAATTTGTTTTGGACTGGGGTTTAGAAGAGACATGCACAAGGAAGGCATTTCTAATGTGCTTTGACATGCTATGGAAATTAAAAAAATAACAAATTGGAGAAAAGTTCATCACCTCTCCCTTCACCATTTATTCTTGCATGAGAACAGATTATGTTCTCATTCTCTTACCTACCAAAACAGCTAGGAATATAAGGGACTACCCAAGGTATTGACACTGCTGAAGGCAGCAGAGACCTGGCTACTCATGTGGTAAGGATTTAGAGCTAAAATTGATCTACAGTGAACTGAAAATTCAGTCAAGTTGCTAAGGGAGGCTAAGCCCTCTTGCATTTGGCAGTATTCATTCTTTAAACTTTTAGAAGCAGCATATTTTCCAAATAACATATTAAAAATCATGTAGAAAGCAATCAAAATATACATCTTGCTAAGAGCAGCAGTGCTTAACTTCTTCACAACACCTATAAAGAATAAATTTAGTTTCTTCAGAAACCCAGGACACTTTAAAGAAAATTTCTGTGCCCCTTACAGTTCAGAGAAGATAGGTTTGGCTGGAGAAACTACTTGACAGTATGGCACTGGGTGGAATTGCCATGAACATAAGGAATAGACTACCGAGGCTCGGCACTGCATTGTGAATGAGATGAGGTGGCTCTGACACTTGGTCAGACACTGAACCAAGCAGTGATGCATTACTTGTCAGGAATTGCCAACATATCTTAACACTGGGTGACAGAAAGGTCTCTCTCCATCCTTAATGCAGAGAACAAAAATGCACTTGGGAAGCTGGAGCTTTTAATCTGAAGTTTGACATTCCTGAAGGCCACTCCTGAGCAGGGACTCTTTGGGGGCCCAGTTATCTGTCACCACGCTGCAAAATATGGGTGGTTGAGTTGAGGGGAAAGAGGAGGAAATGGAAGAAACACAGGCATGAAAACAAAATACAAAACTCTAAACTGTAAGACAGAGGAACTATCTGCCCTCCACACTAACACACAAGCGTGGTGAGGCCAGCTGGCCATTTCCTACCTTCTTCTTCAGAAGGAGGAAAGAGCACATGTGTTGGAAATACAACGTCATGCCTGCTCAGCTGAGGTTTTCATTTTGCAACCCCCAAACTGAAGGGCAGCAAAATGCAATCCCAAAGCCATGTTGTTTCCCAAGGCAGGCCATGCTCCCAGCAGGACCCAGCACATATGCTTGGTCAGGGTGCTCCTGCCAGCGGGCAGAGCACACCAGCTCCGTCTGCTCTGCTCACAGTCTGGCACCACATGGCTAACTTCACAGGCTTTACCCTGCCGCTTAAAAACTCTCTTCTTGTGGGGTCGAATTTAGGGCTGTGATCCACATTTAGACCAAGGCACTTCCTCAAGAAATTCTGGAAAGAATTCTTTGTATTGTTATGCAAAGTGTACTTTTAAAAATGAAAGAGATGTAAAGAGATTTCTTCTTCATTATGACAGAGTAAGAACATACAGTGCAAACTGGGGGCAACAAATGGAAAACAAAACCCAACATGCATCTCATACTTAACGGAGAAGCTTAGAAAACTTTTAAATGAAAGAGAAAAATGACACAACAGCTCAACATTCCTAGCTGTATAATAAAAGTTAGTGCCTGCACAATGATAAACATTGCCCTTTTGTTTTCCTGCAAAGAAAGTCAAAGAGCTCTAAAGTATATCAGGCATAGACCAATCTCCCTAAATACACGTTTTGAACTACCACATAGCCAGCTTGCACTTGAAGCACAATTACTTAGCCTGAAAAGCTGGAGGGTTTTTTTGGATCGGTAAAAAAAAAAAAAAAAAGGCACTTTCAAATCTCTAGGCACATACCACTGGCATGATATTTGCATATGTATTGTGAGGCATACAGGCTGTATGGCACTTCCTGTCAGATACACCCTGCCTGTGCAGAACTCCCACAAAGCCATTTCCTTACTTCACCCTTATGCTAACAGGTGTACCAGTCCAAAGAAGAGCTTGCACATATGTATAACATCTTGGCAATTTAACCACATACCAAAGCAATAACAACCTTCTGTGGGTTCTCAAAATGAGCTAATTTTTAAAGTTTTTAATGCAAATGTTAATGTAGTAAAACTCCCAAGTTCAATATATCAAACTTAGATTCTGCAAATTCTAATTCTTAGTTGCCTGGTCCCACAGAGGAAATCATGAGTGCATAGACATACCTCAGATTCACTGCCTCAAGAGTGGGAGTGTCAGCAATAACCCCCATTCCCCACACAAATCCCCCCTAGTACCTCACACAGACCAGGTGCCAAATGCAGTGTTCCAAGCAGACACTGTCAGACACCCAGCGTTTAGAGACCAGAAGCCTCCTCTAAGGGCAAGATGCCTTCAACTCTTCTTTCAACGAATACACAAAGCCTCCCAATTTCTTTTTCATGAGACACAGAGGACAAAACTCTTACAGCAGAATGCGCATCCTGCCACACCTGAGTACATCGTTAAGATATGAAAGTCCTGTCTTCGATGCTCTCCTTTAAAGCCTGCCAGACTTACAGAGAACAATCCATCCACCAGCTGAGGGTGGATGGGAGCACCTTTCTCCTCTTTAACTTGTGTCTCTATGTACTTTTATGTACCAAGCAAGAGATAAAGCTGGAGACCACTTGCATCAATAGCCTACCAGTTTGGACACCCAACTGGAAGGGGCACAGGCAACAGAGGAGACAGCACTTGGCTTTCTATTTCCAGCCCCCAGAATAATTTCTTACCTTCTGGTCATCATTTCAACAAAGTGCCTGCTTCCAGTTTTGTGCTAGAGCCTTCTGGGGATGCTCTAATAACATTACTTCACTAGCACTTTACACTGAAGGGAGAAGTCCCATGTGGACCATTACTCCACCCCTTCCCACACATCACTAGCAATAGATCCCACAGCGCAGTGATCCAGACTGGAGGAGAAAAACCCCAAAACTTCAACTTCTTGAAACCTGGGGTAGGGAGAAGGGGGGGGCAAAAAGGAAAAACAATGTCCCCCACTCTCCCTATTGGTGCTAATGCAAAGGAGGGAGGAGTACAAACAAGGACAGACACAAATTTTCTGGGAAAAGAGGCTGCAGGATTGCTACTCCTCTTGGATAGCCTGCAGTGGGTGAGCAAGCAACAGAAAATAGACTGTACTTCCACAGCAATTCAAGACTTGTCTAAATCTGCCCAGCTGTGATCCTACCCTTCCCTGCAACAGCATTTGTGCTTTTTTGGGGTAGAGCAAAGGGAGTAAGAGGAAGGAATGTAGGGTGAGTTGTCTACCAGTTTAGCTCCCTGAACTAGCCCACTCTGGCACCATTTACCCACCAGTGTCGGTGTCACATGGGATTGGGAAGGGGTGGTTACAGCAGGGCTGATTTATCGCTGGTCGAACAGCCCCACAGGAACTGCAGCAGGCGGCAGCTGCCAACAAGCCAGGTCTAACTCAGCTTGGCAGGGAGAAAGACATAAAGGCACCACGTCTTTCAGATCAGGGAAGAATTAGGCCCACACCTGAACAAATGTATTGCCTGGAAAAAAGCTTCCTGCTTTGTGCTAGTGTCTCCAGGATTAGGGGGTATTTAAGAGATTCATTTGGCAAATCCAGCTGTATGCTTAAGATGCCTGAATTTTGCAATAACACCCTCAGTGTTCCTAATCCTTTGTTTCTAAACATGAAACAAAAATTAAAAAAAAAATAAATTAAGCAAACTATATATATGGTTCAGTAACAAAATAACCTAGACTAAAAAAGCCTAAAGGCTTTTTTGGCTCTTGTAATTTTACTAGAAATGGCTACTCTAGAATAGTATTTTTCAACACCAACAATGCACCCATAAATAAATTAGTAATCTTGTTCTGGAATAACATAATCCACAGAAGTTTATATTACAATATTCCAGAATAGCTATTCTAGACTGTTTTTTTAATCAATTGCTGAAAGCAGTAAAGCCCTGAAGGCTGAAGAGAACACAGAAAATTAAATAATAATTTAAAAAAATCTCACTATGAAATTTTGCAATATAAAGTAAAGTAGTAGATAAGGACTAACCTTTTTTCCCGGTTTTAAACTTTTTTTCCTTGTTTTAAGATTTTCAGTATGAGAGGTGCTTTTTGTCAAGGGAATATTTTTAGGAGACCTGCCCTTCTTGGGAACTGCAGACTGTCCAGGGGGTTTGCCCCGACCTGGTTTCCTGCCCCGTTGCGCTGGTACTGGAGCAGATTTCTGTGGAGACTGCATTGAACGCCGGGTCACTTTGGAAGGGGAAGATTGGATTTTTGCACTGCTCTTTGTAATGGAAACTGAGGAAAAACAAAAACAAAAGGGAAGGGGGGGAAAACCTCAAAATGAACGATGGAAAGAAACTTTTCTAACAAAGGCTTAAAAAAATGTAGTGCACAATTTACATTGTAAAATAAATATACTTGGACATTTTGAACTTAAGTGGTTGGCATGAAACTGCATAAATTAAAGATCAAGAAAGAACTCTTTATACTCATTATTTTAGAGGGACCGTCCTAAGAGAAAAACATTCAAGTAAAAATAAAAAAGAATTAATCCACTCACCTTATAAAGGCTTCCCATAATTTTAATTACAATAAGATATTTATAAAGTGCCATTCATCAAGAAGGCCTTCAAAATGCTTCACAAATTATACAGCCCATAATACATCCACCCTCCTCTGAGACCAGTTTCCATGATTACAAGACATGCCAACTACTTCTAGGGAGCTACAAACCAATTTTGAGCAGTGAAGAACATCATCCCATGGAAGAAGATAAACTAATGATAGGCAAAGTATCATTAATGAGCATTTGTCTGAGATGCCAGTTTAGAAAGTTAAGTTCACATAACTATACCCAGAGTTTTCCACCTGGAGCCATCTAGACTTAAATTTTATTTGTAAGAAAGACTTAGAAAAAATCAAAGTATCATTTGTATACAATCTTAAAACTGAAGTGGATCTCTGTTGAATCTCCCATCCCAATACAAAATTGATTCAATATGTATATGATGTGACTGTATTATAATCTGGTGTGAAGCTGCAAGATGCAAACAGATTTCCTTGAATAGAACTTCCTAGTTAGCATTCTTTTCCACCCAACTCACTCTTCTCTGACTAAAAACAATGATTTTATTTTAACAATTCCCTTCACAATGGACCAATTAAAACACCAGAAGGATGCCAAACAGAACCTACGGATAAGGACATATCCTCAATGAAAAGATGTGCCACACCATGCTACAGCAGCACCTGTGGCTGACAAAAAGCAATGACAAACTCCAGAAGTCCAATAAATATTCTGTTTTGTTGGCCTGATTGCTGGCAGGCAGACAGATGCAGAAGTTGCAGAAGAGGTAAGGAGATGAAAACGGGAGATTTTGTGACATCAAACCACCCTTGTTGAGAGAGGTGTGGGAAAGGAACATGCAATATATTTGAAATCATTTGAAGCCTTTACGCTGAAATTAGATTACTTTCCAGTATCACTGCCCCTACCACAGCCTTTCACATCTCGCTGATGATGAAACTCCCATGTTACACCCTAACCTTAAATACTATGAACTTAATGTGACACAACTTAGAAGGAGTGCAAGTTAGGGTTCAAGAGGGGTTTGACCGTGTCAGTCACCAGTGTCTGAGCCAAAGAACTACTGCAGACTGAAAGTGGAAGTTTGCGGGTTGCCAATAGTAACAATTACCTGTATTTTTGTGAATTTGCAATACTTCTTCTCCTAAAAAAGATCAGTATGTTGAGGCTTTCTGGTAAGCAAATAAAATAGGAAATAAAACTCAAAGATACATTTGAAATGAGGTCTTGAGAAAAGAACATACTTAAAGATGGAGTAACAGTTTTAATGTCTAGCTCTATGAGTGATGTTCACCTTAACAGTCCAGAATCCAGCTTTACAACTGCTACTTTAACTATGAATTTTTATTCAGGAGTTAACTGTTATTAAATATTTGCAATAGAAAGTGTCACAGTAAGACGAAACACACAATGCAAACAGGCTTCTTATACAAGTACTACTGACACGCATTTTTAAAGCTGTAGGAGCATTTACATACATTGCTATTTGTCTGATTTGGTTACTAATCTAATATTCCTAAATGGCAGTTCAGAAGAAATCTCTTCTGGCTGCTTGCAATTCTAATACATCAAATACAGACACGATACCACTAGGTATCTGAGAAGGACCACCTTCTGGATGTGCAAAGCAAACGCTTTCCATATATTTATGTATGCCAAAACTTATTTTCATATGCACTGACAGCTTCAAGTAAGATGAACAGAATTTTAACCGAATGCTGGCATAGCATTACTATTATGTCTCCAAACTGCTGAATGACAACTCCTGTTAAGCTGTATGTCTGGAAAGCAAAACAATATCAACTGTATGCTGTACAATACTTTACTACCTAGCACATCCTCTATTATGCTTACAGCAATCTAAAATGCAGCTGTTTTTATTTATTTGTGCCACACAACTATGTGTTTAACAAAACAACTATGAACTCGTAAAGTTGGTTGACAAATTCTTTGTGCCTCTGCCTATGCTGAAATCTAGCAAACGCATTTCTATTCTAGCACAGTAAAGACTCAGCTAGGGTTAAACACACAGCTAAGTGCAATGTCAACAGGTTCTAGGAGCACAGGTATGAGTTCCAGGACACTTGGCAAAATCCCTACTCCCTTCCAGAAGGACATTTAGTAGACAAAGAATAACAACGGAAACAGCTCCAACCACTTCAGGCTGCCCTCTTGAAACACACACATCAAGTACCCTTATCTCAGCATCTTCCTACCTGTGTACCCCAGAGGACCAAATATTAGCAGCATTAACCATTAAGGTGGGGGGGGGATTAGGTCCCATTTGGTATTTTTCCTTCTGCCTAGAGCTGAAGCTTCTTTTTTCAACGGGCAGGACTGCAACAAAGCCCATGCTGCCTGGGCAGCCTCCCGGAGATAGCAGCAAATGAGGAGGCTGCTATTTGCATTTGTTGATTTAAGAGAGGATGGGGGGAGCACAAGGGAGTGGAAGACTGCTAAAGTAATTCCCATATTGTCTGCAGGCTGTATTGACAGTGATCATCAGTCACCTGCTCATACTTCCTTCACCCCAGCCTTCAGAGAGAGACCAAAGGTTACGCTGGGTCACCGGATCTGGAGGGAAATGAAACGACATGCAAAATCGAGCTGCCAACCCACTGCATCTGTAGACAGAGTTATCCCCACTAGGCCACATGTTCCAAAAACTAAGACGTTTTAAGAGTCTCATGAGAACTTGTTAAAATATAACGATGAAGAGAATAGAGAGGAAAAATGCCAAGCTCTGCTTGCAATTACTGCAGTATTTAGCTGGGATATTTACAACCAAAAAAGCACATTTGCCTTCTCAGGATGCTGCTTTGCATCACAAAGGCCTCCTCATTTGCACAAACAAAATCAAGCATTTGTGTCATGTTGCTTGTCTACACAAATATCCACTGCTCCAGTTTCAGGAGTAGGGTGCACTGCATTCTTCCCAAAGTCTCTTATTTCCACCCAAAAACTGTACTGGCATCCTCAATAACTAAAAAGCCACGATCATGCTATGCAAACATACTTTACCATAGTCATGTTATACAACTAAACGGTGTTTTCAAAGTTCACAGAGCTCTAGTTATACCATCACATTAGTGAGGGCTTTAGGTGGCTACCTTCATGCAATACACAAACAGCTTTCATACTTTCAGTTACTGCTCATTCAAAACATTCTCATTTTCTTCCTCAAAACTATTCAGCGAGAATCCAACACCTATAAACTTTGTAACCAATGTATGTAAGAGAAATTCCAAATCCAAGATTTTGTAGCTCACAGCGTAAAGGTGCATCGCTGCAACTCAGGCTTCATTTGCACAACCAAATCGACCAAAGTCAACCGTGCATGAGGAGGATATGAAAGATCAGACTTTAGATGAGTGCCAAATTCTGCTTGCAGAAGCAGAAAAACTGACCAGACACATGCAGGGCTGGAAAATCTGACCCTATAATGTTATCCCCAAGATCTCTTGGCAGAATAAGTCAGATATTTAAGACAACTGTGAAATCCGAAGCTACTGAAACCTCTAGCAGTCGGGAAGGGGATGGGACAGATTACAGCTCAGAAGCCTGAATTCTCATGCAATTCTAATTAGTAAAATTCCCTCAGATAATCCACAGTGATGGTTTCACTCTATGTTTTATGGAAAGTGAGGGGGAAAAAAAGTTCTGATTTATAATATTTGAACATTAGAAATCTACCATTCAGTTAGTGTCACAGAGCAGCAACTACAATACAAGACTTTAAAAAGCTGAAGTCAAATTAGGCAAAGCAAAGTCAGAGCCCATTTTGCCGTACATTCTGTGAACACAGCATTGCTACCTTAGGTGAAGGTGCCAATTAGGACAGCAAAAAACAGTAATTCAGTTTTAAACCAGCATTTCTTTCAATATATAAATTATTCTGTTTGTACTATAATATTGTTCCTATGCCCCCACTGAGATGCAAGCTGAACGCTCTTCTGAGAATATAAAAATCTAGCCCTTCTCTCATCTACAGATAAAAAAATGAGGTGAAGAGATTTAGCAATTTACCCTAAATCCACGTGAGCATTCCACAGCATATGTAATGGAAACATCACCTTCTGAGTTCTAGCCTGGGATTTTAACTATAAAATTAACCTTCTTTAATACAGGAAGTTATTATCATGATACTTTTGACAACTGGGAAAGGAGGTGGAAAACATTAGCAATTTATCAAAACAGCTTACTGCCAAGGATTATAAAAATTTTTGTCCTTATGTCTCAACTGAGCAAGAGAGCGATACAAAAGCATAAGTATCTGTAATAACTGCCACCTCTTTCTATCTGTGTCTGGATTACTTCTGGTTAAGAGGTAGCTGTGAGATACTAATTGAGATGTTGCTGTGATACAACATTAGTCATAAGTCATCATTCTATCTAAAAAGCAACATTGCACTTGGAAACTTCAACATCCACCTTGACAAGACATGGACATCATGGCTTGCAATTTTCTTCTTTCTAGATTGCAGTTTCTGCTGCCAGAATAACCAAAAGAAAAAAAAAAAAAAAGTGTCTTGCTATCTTCTGTGAAAAATCCTACCCTGCTTTTCACAGCCCTGAAAGGTGAAATGGAAGGCTCTGAAGGACAAAACCAGAGGAAAGGAAAGCATTTCTTTCCCAGTATCTTCCCCAGGCAGCACCGCAGCACCTTCAGTCCCTTATCCCCACTCCCACATTCTCAAGAGCTAGGCAAGCCAGCACCTACGAAACAGACCTGTGAAAGTACTAATTAGAATCCATCAAAACCCACTGCTAACCCAACTAACATGCATCACTTCTGAAAAAACAACCTTTAATAACCCAGCTGGGGCTGGGGGCATGAGAAAGTCAGGGGTACAAGCAAAACAAAAGAAAGACTCCTGGAAAGACCTCTCCAGTTAATTTCCAGAAACCAAGAACAACAAGAGAACAAGTCAATACCCTATAAACTACCAAAGCAGCACAAACTTGAGCTACCTGAAGACTGTTTAGGTGTGCTGATGATGAATCTGTCAATATAAGCCTGGCAAAGCATAGTTCTACACATCAGGTAAGAGTTTTAACATCCTAATTCTTCACCCCCATCCTTACTAATTCTACACAGTTTTTTTCCCATTATTTTTCACCAAATAGCATCAGCAGGATGAAAGGTGGACCCAAAAGGAAACAATAAAACGCAATAAGCTTCAGGGGAAGAAAAAAGAAATGCAGACCGTGGTTAGTGCAATGCCACAATTTGTTTTGTCTCAACATGTGAATGACAGCAATGACATTCTTAACATAGCTTATATGTACTAACACAGACATGGAAAAAATCAACTCAGTCCCATCCACTAGTTGGGCAGCAAAACCACTGTTGACCTTGGGATCCACAAGACTTCAACAAGAACAAATAAAAATAATATTTTCCATGTAACAGTCAAAAATACACGTGTCGGAGTACTCCCAATTTAGAAGAAAATTATAACTACCTTATAAATAAACATGATAAGATGGTGAGGAAACCAGACTTACAGTAAGGTCACAGCTTTGGGAAAGGCAAAACCTTTATTTTTTCTGAAATGATTACTGCCCTGTAGCAGCACCATCCAGGCCTTGCTGCAAGATGCCAAGAAACATTAATACCAAACAAAAAAAGCTTAACATGTGAGAGAATGTGGCAAATCAGATTTTAGCCTGAAGCACTGAGGAGTTTTTCCATGTACAATTCTGAAGACAGCAAAAATCTGCTTCCTGTATGTGCCCCATGTAACTACTGTGACCTGCTTGTGAAGAGAAGCTCAGAGAAAGCACTCAGAGAAAAATGAAACCTTCAGCAGCATGAAATTGTACCATTTCAGCATTTGTTTTTTTATTAAATGAACCTTAAGAATTACCATGCTTATCTGATTTTTTTTTTTTTTGGCTACTTTAAACAACGCAGAGTCATTTCACAAATATAACTGTAGCTCTACCTAAAGTTTCAACATTTCTTTTGTTTCATCTGCAAACATATAGAGTAGTACTTAAGTTTATATTGATGTTGCACATTTGTGTACAACTCATCTGAAAATATAGCACAGCTATTTTGGCATAATTTCATTATCCATAACAGAGAAGTGCATCTCCAGCAGCCAGCTTGGAAAAATCTGCACAAAGTAAGCATTGAGAGCACATCTGAAAATTAAATAAAACTAAACTAAGAAATCAAAAAAACAGACAAATAAGATACTTTTAATCTCTCTTTGAGCCTGCACTACTCTTATTGCTGCAGACAGCTTTTGAAGGAGACCTTTAACATCACAGGCTGATTAGCGTAATGAAAGAAGATTGCTCTCACTGACACTAAATGCACTGCATTGGGAGAAAAGCAATGAGGTGACACACGACATGGAAGTGGTAGAGACAGAGGAGAAGGAGGGAAGGAAGGGGACTAAGGATAAAAGCTATAATGTATCACTGTTTTTACTTAGATTACTACATCATCTTCCTTTGGCCACCCAAATCCTCTCCTGTAAGAGTGCAGAGAGCAGTTCTTCCTTTCATGAGTTCTTGCGTCATTCACATTCATCTGTCAAAGATCCGTCTTCATAAGACTGGGGATCAGGGATATATAGAAACTGATCCCTCTCCAGATGCTGTTCACATCTAAATGATAGATACTACTTTATACCAAAATCAATCTTTGCAGGTGAAACTACTTATCATTTCCCACATGGCTTGTCCCCAGTTTTTCTTTTGTTTTCTCTCTTTTATAGAAAAGGTTTTACTTCTCTTATAAATAAAAAGGTGGTTTGCCTAAGTAACTGCCATTTACATGCAATGACTAAACAGTAAAATGAATTTATATAGAAACAGCAAAGTAAAACTGCTCTGACAATCTCCAGTCATCTGCCATGTACTTCAATCATAAGCCTCAGATACAACTAGCTACACTGCAATACAAGAATATTCTTAGGCATAGTAACAGCTTTCTACAATCAAACTGAGTAAAATAAAAATTACAATCTATAGTGGTTAACTAGAAAAGCATAACATGTTTGGCTTAGAAAAAGAGTTAATAGAAAAAACATTCAAAAGATACAAAACTTAAAAAGCCTTTTTAAAGCATATCAAAAGCAGAAGTTATGTGGATGCAACAGATGATCAAATTTCAGAAGTAAATGTGGAACATAATACTAAAGCAACAAGACTGAATGCTTTTTTGCGTTCACGCTTACTCCAAGGAAGCTCATCACATCAGTTCCCATGTCAGAACTCCTCTTCACAGGGATTTGAAACAGGTTCCCTGACATGAAGTACCAGTAGTAGAGATCAGGAAATGGAGACAAAACTAACTCTAGAGAGTTGGCAGGACATACAGCACTTAAGGAAATGAAAAGATGAAATGTCAAACATACTGGTGGTACTGTGCAAGTTTGTCCTTAAAACTGCCTGAAGTTCAGAGACTTAAAGGTGGTTAATGCAACATCAGTACTCTAACCAGCAAGGTATGGACAGGACACCTGATGTCTGTGTTGGCCAAGTTGCTAAAAACTCTTATACAGAACAGAGGCAGTGAACCCAAAGATAAATACAATGTGTTGGGGGAGAACCTATCATAGCTTTTGCAGAGAAAAGTCACATCTCACAAATCTATTATTTTTTTAAGGAGTCAATAAGCAGGCAGAAAATGGAAAGTCAATTCATGTAGTCTGTGGATTTGCGCTTGACAAGATCTCACACCACAGTTTCTTAAAAAAATCCTAAGCTGGCAATGGATACAAAGGAAGATTCTCATGATCCTTCTGAAGAATTTCTTGGAAAATACCAAACCATGACCAGGAATAAACAGACATGTTTCTGCAAGAAAGGACTCTAGAGAAATCCTGATGAGATCTCTGCTTGGGCTTGTGCCATTCGATTCATATATGATCTAGGACAAGAGTAAAGCATGAGATGGCACCAACTGCTGACCAATTATTTGAGTCAGCAAAGAAGTATAAAGAGATCTTGTAAAGCTGAGAGGTTGCTTAGCAGAGGAAGTAATAGATTAAATTCAACGTCGAGCAACTCAAAATAATCCAGCTTCTGTGATCAGTAATGGGCTATTAGCTGATGTATACAAAAATTACATCTTAAAATTAAAATAAATATTTCTATGACAGTATTAGTTCATTGCTCAGTAGTAGTCCCAAATACGAATTCATGAATAATTAAAGAAGGAACAGAAAACAAACCAGAAACCACCACAATGCCACTAAGTCTTAAAATACCTTATGCGCTTCTGGTTCCAGTGGCTCAAAAATGATATAGCTGAAATGGAAACAGTACAGAAGAACAAGGGTGATCAGAGGAATTAAACTGATCCCATAAAAAGGAAAACCAAAACAAAACAGGATTTTACAAGTTGGGAATACAGATAGCTGAGGGAAGCTAGAATATAGGTCTACAAAATCGTGATGGATGTGAAGAAGGCAATTATGCAATGGCTATTTACTGTCTCTTCCTGTACAGGTACTGGTAGTACAAGAAGCTATTTCAGTACAAGAACACAAGGACATAGAATGAAACTACCAGCAAGAAAAAGAGTACCTTCTTTTCCACAGAGCATATACTTAAGTACAGCACTCCTTACTAGAGGATGCTGTAGGTGATAAAAGTTCAGATGGCTTCAAAATGTCACTGAACAAAATAGACAGAGCTCCTCTAGGAGGTACTTGGCATTAAAGCATTATTCTGGGCTTGGGAGATGCTGTGTTGTAGATGGGCAGATCTTAGAAATACTTCTGCAAACCTCTCTCCTATGTGCTTATGCTTTTCTTCAGGCATCTGCTTTCAGCCACTGCTGGAGAAAGCCTGCTAGAGCAGACAATCCTTCAGATTGATCCAGCATAGATACTATCATGCCACCTTCTTTCACGAGCTATAGTTCATGTCAATGTTCCTGAGTGACAAGTCATCTCTAAAAGCACTTAAGCGACCAAGAGACACAGAGAAAACAGGCTACTGCATCCTTGCGCCAGCAATACTAACCTTGGTCCAGCAGGCCAAGCCAACATCAAGTACTGTTGTAAAACCATACATAACATAAATTACTACTATGAGAACCATTTCCATGGAAACAAACTACAAGAGTAACTAAGCACAGCTTCTGCTAACATAAATATTGAATGCTACATTTCATACCACTGTATGCATACCCTGACACCCAGCCAGGTCCACCTAAGTCACATTTTCTGATAAGGACCAAAGACAAAACATCAACACAAAGACTAAGGCCTGAATGTTAAAAACAGTTGGTCCAAAAGAACTTTTCACATACCTTCTCCACTTTACCTTCTATTAATTGTGTCTTAGTTCCTGAGCTTATCTTTCTAAAACCAGTGCAAGTCACAGAAGACAGGGCTAGACTAAATATACCACATAATTTGTTCTGAATAAATTCACACATACCTAAGAAGCCTGTGTTTAAACTGTTCTTAGAAACCTCCCATGACAGCGGTCCTACATTCTCTCCTAAATGGCTAAGACAGTAAACAGTTGAAACAAAATCTTGTGTAATTTTCATATTGTTCCCCTTACTGCATTTCGTTTCTCTTTCAAAGGGCTAAATTAGAACCTAAAATATAAGTCTCATGGCAGGAAATTTTTGTCCTTGGTATGGATGAAATTTAAAGCATCATTTATTGCTTTCATACTTAGATTGCAGGATATTGGTTTTGCTTGGTCGATAAAAGCTGAGGGGGGGAGGGGGGAACCTGTACAGTCCTTTAACTAGTGATTTAATACATTTAAATGCTTTCAGAAAAAGTAGTTACAAAAATTAAGAATACTTCCCATCATATTCACTCTGAAATCAAAGCCAAGCTCAATTAATTATTTTAACTTTCTGTTGCAGTAATTCAAGGCAGAAATACTGAACTAACCTGCAGGAAAGAAGTCCAGGCAAGAACAATACTATAATACTTCAAGTCAGTCCCTACAACATAGTAGCTGTCATACTTTCTTCCTTAACAGGAGTAGTCAATATTAATGTGACTTAAGAATCCTGACAACATTATCATATTTCTGAATTGAAATGACTTGATTACACTCTCCTTGAAGCTATTATTTACATCGTAATAAAGGACTATCATTACAGTTCTTTAATGGCTCAAAACCAATTAAGTAACAGTGAAAAACATAACCTGAAAGCCAAAAATATTTCATCTAGCTATGCAAATTTGACAAGTGCATATAATATGCACAAACAGCACATAAAAAATAAGCACAGGAAACAAAACTGAACGAGAAAATTCTTTAAACTCAGAATGGGCTCACTTTTACAATTAAAAATAACTAAATCCCCAGCCTGCACCTCCGTGTCCCCAGTTCCTATCATATGTCTGAAATGCTTAGTTTTGACTAAAGTCCATACGAACCTTGCTTCAGGTTTTATTAATGCCTGAAGTGTTACTGTTTTTCATAATAAAGCAATAGATTCCATAATAATACCTGGATAGGTATTCCAAGCCTTCAGCAACTTTGAATATATTCAAGAATTTTGGGTTTTTTTGTTTCCTGAACAACTGGAATATATAATCAACCTTACTAATTGTTAAATTTGTTGATCTCTATCAAGCAGTAATCACGCAAGAAAAATTCTGTATGTATTATCTCAAAATACTGCTGGTTTTCCAGCACTGAAACTGGACTAGACCAAAGAATTCAATAATACTTATTTCCAGAACATGGAATTGGACTCAACAATCTAAACCGTCACAAAAATATCTTCTAAAAATTTTACACCACTTATTTACACAGCCCCTGTTGTATGAAGCCATTTTATGTCACCACAATTAACATAATTAACTTACCATAATAAAACACCTCATTCCTGATTTCTCAAGACAAGGTCAACCTTCTGAAGAAGCTGAGAAAGACACTTTCACATATTGAGAGCACAGAAACATCAAGGCTGCAGTCAGTTTGGTACTTACTAGATAAATTCTGATCGAATGTAGATTGTCCTCACCTGACTTTCACCTACCTTCTCCCTGTAGGTTTGTACTGGCAGATCATCCTGGATCCGCCAGTACAGCTACACACACATAGTTGCTCCCTTCCTGAAATCAGCCAAAATGGACTAAACTAGATTACAGGTACTATGACCACTGGCAGTAACTGCAGGTAGTAACTACAGGCAGGCAGGTGAGGGCAAGGATGCAGAGGTACCCTTAACTAATCTCACTTAGATTTTTCCATAGGGTTCTTGATCTGCTGGTAAAAGATCGAGAAAAACAATGGGGATGGAGAGGGCAGGGAACATGACTGATTTCTTGCTTTCTTGCTTCTGTTCCTTTGGTACTTCCAGTGAGAGTTCTGTGATGCTGGTCTGCTTGTTCCTTACTCACCTAACACCAGATGTGAAAATGCTCACCATGAGAACAAACTATTCTAGTCAACAACATTAAAGTAATTAATTAAAAGATGATTCCCCTCTTTAAAAAAACCTTTCTTTCTGTCAAATTTGAAGGGAGTAAGGATAGAATAGCCCAAACAGTTTGACAGAAAAGCCTTACACTACAGAAAACTAGAGGTTCCCAGTGTAGCAGAGGGATTACACACAGGGATATCCCTCTTTATTCCATTTTTTCCATCTTTTTTCTAAGGTAGATAACTGTACATTACAAAGGACAGTGGCTTTAAGGGACTCTATAAACCTGTGTACAAACATCCTTAAAGGTATGAGGATGATAAAGCATTCAGAATAGGCAGCTTCAAGATAAAATTTTGTGAGTATGACAGAAGAAACACCAAATATATGGTTTAAACCTTCAAAGCAAACTACTTTACTTTCTTAGCCATTAGCTTAATATGAAGTGCTGCTGCAGCAAATACATTAGTATCAGTAAACAGGAGCATTTAACTATCTATAATACAAACAGCAAATGTAGTTTAAGTCCATTCTTCACAAGCACAGAAAAATTTAAGATTATCAAAAGCCCTCCTAACAGTATTAAATAAAACACATTCCCAGAGTTACTATGAACAGTCAAAAATTGTTTCCCAGAAACTATCCTATTAGCTTTAAACTACAGAAAGAAAATTTAGCAACATTTCATCCTCATCAGCTATTCACAAATCAAATCTTCAGTCTTATCTGCATACAGCCAGCTGGTTTTTAAAATTCTGCTGTAATTGAGGGGAAAAATAATTAAGCAATATTATTAGTCATCTTACCATTGTTCCCTGGTGGTTGTAATGCATCTCCTGTCAAGCTACACCATCCAACTGGGAAAATATCCCGAGAATCACATCTGCACCAATAGTCAAATGCTCCTCTCCAGCCATCGAATGTAACAAAAACTTCGTCTCCTTTAACATCTCCAATGGTTGCTGGGCAAATCAAGTATGGGTTCTTTCTATCTATAGCTTCAAGTTTCATTCCAACTTTAAAGCAATTTGACACAGGTTTTGGTGGTTCCTACAAAAATAAGAGTGGCAGAATATTTGTATTTCTATGGCCTCTTAAAAATAATTAAAAAAACCCAACCCACCTTATTTTTCTTCAACATTCTTATTTCTTATACTCACTACTCAAAAGGTTGTAATAGACATTCAAGGAAACTTACTCAACATTTCAAACTTGCTTTTGCTCTTCTATATTATAGTAATCTCGGTTCTGTTCCCACAAACACAGCTGGGATAATTAGCAAAATTCCTCATGACAGAAAGACCCTGCTAAAAGTATTTACATAAGCAATAGGTTGCACTCAATACATTATGTCTGGGCAGCAAGACAGCAAAGACACTAAAATGAAATTATTACATGCGAACAAAGAAGAGGAGGTTTGCAGGGAATGGATATTTCTGGGGACTGATAACTGTCTGGTAAAAGCTTCACCTCTCAATTAATCCATGAAAAATTCATTAGCATGAGACATTATTTAGAGGCCTCTGTTAACTCTGTTTGCCTTAGACCAATTCCAAGTGGACAAAAGAAAAACAAAGATCAGGCTAATGTGACCAGCATAATTGTACCCCCAAAGCAGGAGTTGCGATCCGCTGGAACCTGAATTACTACCTCAGCCTTGGGAACTTTGTTATCCAAAAGCCATTTCAGATGTGCTGGGAGGCTAGCACAAGGAAGCATGGCTTATCACACCCGAGAGAATTTACTTAATTTTATATAAAAATGTATAGAACTACATAAAATTAACATACAAGCAATGTGATCGCAGGTCTGAACTCAACTGTTTCACTTGCTGCCATACTTGTAAATGTCACTCTCACTATCAAAAATAAATTAATTCAATGTGACAGCAGGGTTTTACGACCCCGACAAAAAATTGAACCAAGTCTTTTTAATATTACTGTTGTTTTTATATAATTAATGTTTCACTGTAGTTTACTCATGATGTTTAAAAAACTGAAGAGCTTTTTCTGCTATTTTCAGCTACTTTCTCACAACATTCTAAATTAAGAGTATGTGCCCAATGAAAACATTTAACAAAGTCTTTCCAAGCACTACTGTATTCTTATTCCCCACTAATTTTTTTTATTCCTGTGCACAATCACATGAATATGGTGCTATTAAGAAAGGTGAGACGTATCTTAAATCCATGAGACACAAAAAAATGAGCTAACACAATCCTTCTAAATAACACGCTATACTCTAAAGTCTCAACTCAGAAAAAGAGATGCCCATCCAACAGACTACAAGCAGACTGCTTCCTGTTCAGCTTTTTAGCTTGCCAATCCAGTTCAAAGTAATTTTAAATAATACTCTTGCCTTCCTGCGCTGCAGACAATAGGGTAACATCTTGGCATCCTCATTAAAAAAAGTAACCATGAGCCAATTGATAAGAATTGTTTGCTAGCACTCCCTTTCTTCTTACCTTCTTAAAGAATGCTGCGGGTGCCATTTCAGCTCCATTGAGAGTTCTTAAGAGAAACATCGGCCAAGATGATGCATTCATCTGGAATCCTGAGTAACAAATAAATTATTTGTATACAATAGCCCTGCTTTCAGTTTGTAAAATAAAATAGGAAGAGGAGGTCTGTTTTACTAATGCCTCATTCCCTCTATTTTGGACTTAGCCAAAATAGAACCAGCCAAGATGGAAAAAACAGGGTTGCTGTTGATGCAGAAAGCTGCACAATACACCTCCATTCCAAGTGACTTGCCTGAAGAGTCAGTCATAATAATTTATGATTTTACAGATAAACATCCAGGATTTAATGACATGCAAGTTCTAGAACAGGAGATGATCAGGTTGTCCCTCACAGTCCCTGGTTCAGTGGGACTTCTGCAGCACAAGCGCCTAGCTTACTTTTCGGGGCTCATTCTAAAACAACATCCTCCACTCAATCTTCTCTCATTTATTGAGGAGATATCTTTTTATTTTTGAGATTCTTGTATTCTTTCACCAGACCACAGACAAAAACAGAACAATCCGTTTCTTGTCCCTCCCCCATTAAAATACATATATAAATAAATAAATAGCCTTAAACACCAAAGAACACATAACAGGGAAGAACAAAAACATTTTAATGAATCCCTGTATCATATCATAAACCTGAAGATGTTTCTACTTAATATTCTTTATTAACATGTGAATAAAAGGCACAAACAGTAATCAAATTTGTTTAGATTAACTCCCTTATTCAAACAGAACAAAGGTTTGGCTGAAAAAATTCTCATTCCAGATAATCTCAGAATCAACTACTTTCCAGTTAAAAAAAAAAAAAAAAAAGCAAACCAACAAAACAAAACAAACCAACCAAACAATCACTTTTGCTTTCTGTGCTTTCCAAATGGATGTTTCAAAGTCATGAGTAAGATAACAGACATAGTGGACATTTTTTCTGCATCTTTAGCAGTTATATGTCTGGCACAGTTCTACAGAAAAACAGACATAATAGAGCAAATTGGAAAATTTTCCACTAAGCAAGTAGTACCAGAATCTGCCAGGAACTGATGAGTTCCCTCAGAACTGAGCCTTGAAGATACTCTTAAAAAATGTAACTAGAAAGGTGGAACATATTTGCAATTCTTGATCAGTTAGATCATTAAGCCATCTAAAATTTGATTACATGTTATAATGGTTCTTTAGTAGCTTTAAGCTATTTTCAATTGAATAAAGAGTTTTCAAGTTGGAACTACCTATGCAACACCTAAATGAATACAAAGCTCATACCTGATAAATAGTGTCATCATGTGAGGACAGCTAAGCTGGCTGACAGTCCTGGTTTCATACCAGAGTCTTTATTCAACCTAAACATGTGTGGTTACTGAAACACAATATTCCTAACCAGCTAGCCCAGAAAAGACATATATGCAAGACAGGGGAGTGACAGCAAAACAACAGTTCCAATCAACTTCATTTGGCCTTTAAGTCATCCTGGCAAAACTAGAGAAAATGTTTTCCTCATTGTAATTTGTTAAGTTCTCAACAACAAAAAAGTTCACGTATGAAAAACAGAGGCTGGAACATGAACCCTTTGCTACACTAATCACTTTCTCAAAACCCTTATGTAACATGCATAATTAAATCTATGGAAAATCAGGTAGGAGGGACTATTTTAGCTAGTTACTATGAGAGAAGTAGAAAATTAGTATCCAGAAGGTTCCCTACTACTGAGGAAAAAAAAAAAAAAAATCAGTTGCTTAAATGTCTAACAGGAGGTAATTACACACCCAATTAGCTCCCAGCTTTGCCCAGGAACAGGATGCTGTAAAACTGCCAAAAATGCTTTTTCAAAAATCTATCTAGGTATGCCAGAAAGTTTGATTGCTGGAATTCAGCCTATCTCTAAAAAAATCTAGGACAGGAGGGACAAAATAATGGCACTCATGTTCTTTGCTGAATAACCAGCAATTGTTCAGTAAACTTCCATGCCTGGGTGCAGGAAAACAGCCACTTGCTAGGTGCTGCACTACAAGCAGCCTGACTGAATAGGAGTAAAAAACAGTATCTGAAAAGGCATCAACCCTTCTACTGACAATTGTGGAAAGTTTATCTTCGTAATGTATCAACCACCCCCATTATACATAACTAGAGTTGCTTTATTCATCAGGCTAATTTAGAAACATGTTTAAAAAAGCACCACACTCCTGAACTGAAGCCGTGCATTTAACACTATACATATGTGTAGCTGAAGGAATAAGTATACTCTGCTCTGTTACAACCTTCTTTCATACTGGTATCAGTGCATTCATTCTACAAGGTTACACCAAGAACTTCAGAGAGTTTAAACTGAGTAACTTTTCCCCCAGGTATCAAGAATTTCCAGTGCTTTTATTTAAAACATCTATGCATCTACAGGAAAGGTAGAAAAAATGCCATTCTGGGCTCAAACTGTATTTATCTGTCCCGAGTAATATTCATCCAGACTGGCACCCTGGTTGCATTGCTTGTCTTGTGTTTCTAAAGCAGCTCAACAGCACAGAAATCTGCCCTTACAATCTGTGTGGTGTCTTAATGGTTAAGTCAAATGTTGCTGTATCTGTTTGTCCTTCTTCAAGCAAATCAAATTTCATACTGTAATGAAATGATACTTTTCACTCCACCCTTCAAACAGAAGATCTGAAAGTTGTTAACAAGTTGGATTGACAAGTTTTTTGAGAGGCTACTAAGAGAAAGCATACCTGTCTTCACTGCACCTCTGTCTTCTCATCTGTGTTACTGATGACACCAAACCAGAGGTAGATTTATAACTGTAAGACGGGAAACCAGCAGTAACCAATTTCTGCCTACAGTTCATTTCTTACGTTAAGAACATTATTTCTTGCATCTTCTAAAAATTACAGAAGATAACAAGATGACAGGGGAGGGCGTGTTGCTGCTGTGGGTTGATTTTTGCAGGGGGTGGAGAAGTGGGTGTGTTAAGATAAATGTCAGTCTTTATTTTTCCTTCTTTTTAAAAGCAGAACAATTTTCAGATCAATGTGAAAAATGTGTTTCTTTAAAGATTTCCACACCTAGAAGTTTAACCTACAACAAATATGGTACGAGAACGCAGATTTAAATATGCGGGTTAATCACAGCAAAGATATCACACTTATATTACCCCCAGCAGTTAGTCAAAGTTACTTCTGACTGTTTATCACACAGCAAGGAATTCCTTTGCACAGTTCCCCATTTAATAAACTTCCTCAATAAGACTAAGCCCAAGCACTGTTTCTCAGTTTGGGGAGACACATAATGTTGTCACCCATATTGTTCAAGGAAGGCAAAAGAAATTCTGCACGCTCTTTCTAAGCATAGGAACGCTACATCTTGTTCATGAGTATTCTTCATGATCACAAACTAGTCACGACAAACTGATCAGACATCCCCCAACATGTGTTGAGTTGAGGAGATGAGAATCGCATGCAATGTAAGCTTGCAGTTTGCTGAAGCTCTATTTTTCCTGCCGCAGAGTAGAATGCTGCAATACCGTCGTTAAGCCCCCTCTATGCAGCCTTCCCCGAACCACGACCAATTTGCTCAGTGCCCGAGAAAACATCCAGAGTGTCCTGAACCGAGGCAACTCCAGCAGCCCAGCTGAGCATTTCATAGGTCTGTTAACAGAGGGCGCCTTCTAGTGGGCTGCTCTGATTTATTGAGGAAGGAAAAGGCAAATCGCCTTTGCCCAGGGCTCCAGTCTGACGAAAGTCTATGAGGAAACATTTATAGAATGGGCACATGGCTGTGTATCTCATCATTAAGGAAGATGTCAGACGCTCCCATTTAATATTAAGGGACTATTTTAAAAAATAACAGAACTCAAACTGATTACTCTGCTCATTCTTCCGTCAAAAGAATCCAAAAGGAAGAAAAAGACACAATACTCTTAGCCTGAATTAGTTTGCTTACCTCTTTTTCAATTAGGTAACAGTTTAGTGAAATGTTAGTACCATTGAATTTGACAAGAAAAAAAAGGTAAGATTGGCTTCATGAAAGAAATACTCCACACACGTCAGTTCAAAAGCTTTGTTTCTTACCAAGTGGAGGCTGGAGCATGCCCCCTTTCTTTTCACAGGTCCCGATGGGCTGTATGTCTGAGGAATCCACAAGCCTCCAAAAATCATTTTTGTTGTCACTTCCATCCAGCCGCAACCTTAGCCTGGCACCGGTAACTCCAATTATTGTAGCTATACAAACTGAGGTAACATTGCGAGGATCACGGGCTTCCAGTTTCATGCCAACTTTGAAATCGTTCGTAGGTGGAATTCTAGACTACAGTAAAAGGTAAAATACTTTTTCTTACTGTTGTTAGTATTGCTAAATTTACCAATCCATTCAATATACAGCTTTAATTCATCCAAACATATCATATAACTGGTAAATATAAAAAAGCCTTCGAACTTTGAGCATTTGGCAGAGTAAGAAAAGGAGGCTGGATACCCTCCCAACAGCTACCATTTCAGACACTTGACATTTCTACTGCATCAATATGGCTGCTTTCCAAAAAGACAAGCACTGCTAAGAAGGGTAACAAGGGAATTGTGATGAAAATATGAACATAAAGATGGGGGAGGAGTCATTAATACTTGAAGTGAAGGGAAAACAAGGACATGGCAAACATGACGTTCAACTCTTAAAAAAAACCACACAAGATTTACTAGCTTTTAATTTCAAGAAACAGTTATGCTATTCAAATAAGATTTGGACCCTATTGCAGCAGGCACTACAAAAGCTCAAGGCAAGAAAGAGCTTCTGCATTAAAGAAAGCTTACAATACAAAGAAAGAAGATAGAAAAAGGAATTAGTGTTAACTGCATTTTACAGAAAGAAAATAGACAGTCCTAAAGTCACATAAAACTTCTGTGCTAACACAGGAATTGCAGCTTGTGCTTATTCATAGAGAACTGAATACATTCATACACGTACAATGAAATGCCAATTTAATTAGCAGACATCAGATTATTTTTTTTAAATGACACTGGCACAGGGAAAGGACACTGGCAAAGGGCAACTTGGTCTTTGAGCTGAGCTTTCTGTCAGAAGCTAAAGATGAATAAGAGAGGAGAATGTTTTTTACTCACGTACCAACACGCTACTGGCAGAGATCAACTAGATCACAGTCTGATTACTCACCTGCTCTAGTACTGTAGGCAATAACATCATCTAATGATGTTCAAAACTTTGTATTAATATCAACTGGGATTGAATGCCTCACCTAGTCATGTCAGATTATTCCAGAATGCCACTACTCTGTTTAAATGGCTCCTCCTTTCCAGCCTGAATTTATTAATGGACATTTTTGCCAACACTATCATTTAACTTAAATTCTTTTTGCACTTTTGCAAATAATAACAAAATCTACAGTGTATTTACAAAGGGCAGCTTGACCTTTTCTCACTACTCTTTCAGCAAGCTGAATAAGCCAAGCACTGTAGTTTCTCCTAGGAGAGGGTGACTATCACCCTGGAAGCCCTTTTCCACGACTCTTCCAATACAAAGCTGCTCTTGAACACTGACACCAAGAACTGTAGGCAGACTTCCCCATGACACTTAAACCCAGGAACTATCCCATATAGACTAACACAATCTTAATCCTAATATGAGAGGCAGGTAGAAAAATCAAAACCATGGGCATTCACGCTCTCAAGATTTCCACGTCCCTTCTCCTGCCCGCCTGACCAGCTCAGGTGGGGATCCCATAGTAAGCAGATGAGGGTGCACTTATCTGTCTGAGTACACAGGAAAAGGCTGAAGAATCTACTACTGCAACAAGTGCTATGGGTATTTTCCCTCCACCATGCTTAATTTTTTAAACTGCATCTTGCTCTACTTGCTATGGTGTGCAGGTGCACTATTTGCAACACACCCCAGATCCACAGCAGGAGCCCTGGAGGAGCCCGAGCCCAAAAACCAACGAGGCCAGCAATATTCAGTGAATGCTGAGTGTAGCATCTGCCAATGCTGCATTTAGACAGCACGCTGTCTGAAAGGGGAGCCTGAGCAAATTAAAGGGCAATTCAATTTCAGGATATTGCTTGTCAAGCTGTTATTTTCTACAACCATGAAAGGGAACCGAAATTGCTAAGTTGGGGAGTTTATTTGTTTGTAGAAAAGGTGAGTTTGTTTAAATACCAACAACTCAAGGCATTCTACTAAAAAAGTAACTCCTCCATGCCAGTCCTTGCTTGCATCAAAATAACAAAACCAGCTCAGCCTTGTTTTAAGCTCTGTTCAAACCACAAGGGACTGAGTTTTTTATTTAAAATTTTAAACTCCTTGAAAAAAAGTTTCAGGGTGAGAGAAAGGGATGTGGAATGCATCAAAATTTTATGTAGTAATTTAAAAAAAAAACCAGAGCAACAGATAAAATACATTCTAAATTAAGATATATACTTTAATCAATTTCCATTAGATGTCTGTGCCTGTATCTTAATTTATGGCAGAGGCTTTAATTTTTAGTTACTACAAAATTTAAACTTTGTAGAATTCCCACAAGTCATAAATTCTGGATATAATTGTCAAATTAATCTTCTCTCTGCTATTTTTTTTCTGGCTGGCCACAGCAGTGTATTTCTTTGCATTACACAGAGTGATAATGACACATACAATTCACGTGTAACCCAATAAAAGTCAAATTAGTCCTACAAAAAGCCCAAGCAATTTATTTCCAAAATCTGCAAACATTATGTAGTGAGAGGAGCTAGCTCTGCACCAATTAACCTTGCACATCGCTTTCTACTTAAAGGTCAACTCTTAGAAAAACTGAAAGTCTGCATATGCAAATTGTTTTGAAATTTGCTGTGCACAGAAATTAAAGCTCTTCTTCCCAATCCACACACTCCTTAAGCAATCCAGGTCACTTGGATTTATCTATCTCAGTCCATGCATGTCACTTAAGCGCCTTTATTTAAGGTGTTAACTCAGTTGTTCGGTTTGGAGCTCTTGAGCATTAGTAGGGAAGAGGAAGACGCAAGAAAGGCACAAGGAAAGGCTTCTAAGCAGCTTTCTGCAGTAGCTGCATCTCTCAGGAGCGTACACTGTTGTCATGTTGGTCTATGGTCTGTGAGTATGGCATTAACCTCAGAATGACCAAGGGATACACTACTGCCCTCTGCCTCTATCCAAACAGAGTTTGGGGTCTCTCTGCCTTGAGCTGGTATCCCCTATGAAAAACACATACTGTAGAATAAATTTCTGAAGCTCCAGCCAAACAGAGCCATGGACACTGCTATTCTTAGCCATCTCTCTCATTGAAAGCAGGATGCGAGGGGCTCTTTTTCCTTAACCCCATCTCCAAAGAGGAAGCTGAGATTCACAATTTAGTACAAGGAAATGCTTCCACCTGCATGTCTCTCTCGCTTTTCTCCATTCCTGCAACTGCTTCAGATTCCCTGAGTGATGGTTTCTCTCCTCAGACTCTTCTGTTCATGTTGCTTTTTCTTTGGTCGCCACTGGAGGTCACTATCATTTACAGTACCACCACAAACCCTAGAAGACACCTTTCTGAACGTGCCCAATCCACTAAACTAGATGTGCACCGTTTGTCACACCTATTACAGTGCTATCAACCAATACCTTCAACATCTATCTTCCTAAAACAGTGAAGGTGTACAGACCAAAACTCATCCTATGTAACTTTACACAGCTAAGATACTCCAGCTTGGGAAAATACTGGCCCCAGCACCCTCTACAGAGAGAAAGATGCCTGCAGAGGTTGATTCATTTTCCAGAGGGCTGAGCAAACGGAGGTCATTAGCTTACGCAAGACGGTAGATTTAAACTGCATCTGCAAATACGTACCAAACCATCAGGTGGGGGGGGGAAACAAACTTGTAGGGCACAATGTAAAATATAAAATGGTACATTAAACACCCTTCATTATAAAACCAGTATTTCCTTTGTATTCCCACATATTCCCCAGTTCACTTTTTTTAACTTCAATATCTGTTACTCCTTAGTAAAAAGCACCCTGCTCAGAAAGAGACAAAGTTAAACATATTTGAAAGATCCAGAAAATAAGTGACGAATAAACTCTTACTACACACACACGCACATATCTTATAGGTAGCCAGAATTGAAAGGACTCTTTCAGAAATGGGGCAGGAGAAAGGCTCTTCTGATGATCAGCCAAATTTTAATTCTCACTAAAACCATGATACCTCTAAGATTACTGAAAAAAAGTAGAAAATATTTTTGAACTCTGATATGACCATCTGTTTTCATCAACTAATCTTTTTTTAAAGGAAAACAGAATCCAAAGCAACAATTTTAATGAAACTCTCAAAGTTTGGCTTGAGGCGGAAACCAAGAATGAAAAGCTTTAGTAGCTAGCATCTGCCAAAACTGTAAGCTACTGATAACTAGAGATCAAAAGCAGTCAAACAGGAAGTTTGCAAGCAGTCTTAACGTAAAAGTTGCTCTAAGATCACCCTGTAACACGCATACATACACACACACTTGCCAAATAGTACCTGGCATACCTGTCTGAAACAATGTAGAGGGGCAGCTACTGATTCAGTCTCTTTCAGATAATCATCCCAATTAAACTGTTCTGGAAGACACAAGATAAAAAAGACCATACAGACAGTTTTTAAAAGGAACTTAAATTAAAAGGGGTGTTGGGGAAAGAAAGGGACAGAGAAACCCAACTACCTTGTAGGATACATTTATTTTTCAAGAAATGAATTACTCTCAAATGGAGACTCCACCTCTGAAAAACATACAACCCTTGAAGGAGCTTTAAGAGTAATATTAATTCATAGGGGTGATCACATAATAGGCAAAATCAATATAAACCTTTCCCAAATTGTTGTGGGGTTTACTTGAGGTTTGCTTTTTTTTTTTTTTTTTTGTGGTCCACAGAGAAAGATACAAGTCAGGATATTTTGATTCACTTCTCTGCATAAGGACCTCCCACGCATCCTCGTACAAATCACATTAGCCTTCTTATATCTTAGTTCCCCTGGCAGCAGGACTGATGCAATAACCTCACAGGAGTACCAAGACTATATATGCTGAAAAACACAGACATGTAGAAATGTTACATTGAGAATACTATCCCCAGTCCACCAGAAGGCAAAAGGATTAGCTCAGCCTTCCAACTGCATCATTGTCACTTTTCACCTAAAGTCTGATTTTTGCAGGGCAAAAAGTATGGCAATGTTCTGCAACACAATCATGGTATATTTTTCCAGTGTTAACATTTGCATTGTTTATGTGCATGGATGAGTGTATTCTGCATTTGACTTAACCAGTGTCATCAGTTTTGCATGAACGAACCATAAGAAGTAGTAACATCAAAGATATAAGCAAGCATTACTTAAAATAATATAAAGCACAAGAGAAAAACTACAATGGCACAGCTAATGGTTTTGTTCCTAAATTATCTAAGTGAGCTTTTTTGGTTATTTTTCTTATTTGGGCAGCTGACATGTTTCTGATGTTCCTGAAGAGTCACCCATGAACACCAAAATGAAGCAGTGCTGCCACCCAGTAGCTCAGCCACAGCCACTTCACACGGCCTATAGCAAAATCCTTGGTGATGATGGAGAGACGGCACCAGGTTTATCAGTAACCCTTCCAAAAATGCCACTAGACACAGAAAAAACACATCTCTGCAACTTTCAGGAGAGGAGAAGCAAGTAAACAATCAGAAAATCGCAGCACTTTCCAGCACTTGCACACTGCTTCTCTGAAGGATGCATAGTGGCTCAAACCCAGAGTCTGCCTGCATTAGCACAGCATTTAGTTGAAAATATACAGTGCCTCACGCAGAAGAGAAGTACCTCCTTGGCCAGCTGAGATCCTCTTTTATTGGCATAACAGACTCAAAGTGTACGAGTGATTTGTCCTTGGCACTGCAGAGGCCATGTGGTTCTCAGCTATGTAACAAGCCAGTAAAATCTCAAAAGCTATTAATTTGGTGGTCTGGGCTGTATGTAGGCTGGTAACAAAGACATTTCCATACAACATCTTACAAGTCCACCTATTTTGGAATGAAAATTTTATTCACACTTTTATACAGTTACATTGATTTTGTATTACTCACAAAAGGCAGAGCACATTAACTTAAGCTTATGTTAGATATTTGGGTTTCGGAAAGCCATGCTCAGGAAACAGCTCTTCAGAGCCTTCTCCAGAAAGCAGCCCCCAGATCCGTTGCTCTTTTCATTGACAGGCCAAGGAGGCTGCAAAAATCAAATATGATGAACTACTAGCAAAGTTTCATCTTATATTACTAGACTTAAAGAAGGATTTTTAAAGTTGCCGCTTCAGGTTGATTTCTGATTTTTTTTAAAAAGTTGATTTTTAATCAGCGTTTACCTTAGTAAATTTTAAAGTATTCAATCCAATCAAATTAAACCTAGCAAAAAGAAAATGTTAGCTATGTCCCAGCTGTCTCAGATCTAACATGACGTAAAAGCTGTAATCGTGAATCAGAGCCTCACTGTGTTAAGGAAAAGTACAGCACTTTTCACCATGACTTCCTCTGAAAAAATTATCTCCATATATTAGCACTTCACAAGTGATCTCAACTGTTATAATAGGACTGTAAATTTGGTGGGATGACCAGAAGTACAGAGGGAACCAAACAGGTTTTGTTTTTTTTTTCCAGGGAACATTTACTGGAAAGACACAAGGTAACAGAAGCAGGAGCTGTAGACAAAGCCAAGAGGAAAACAACATTGCCTGGCTCTTTGCTTTAAATCCTGGCTATCAAAACCTCTTTCACCAAGCAGAAATTACCTGAAGTTTAAATTAGAACCTCTCCACCTGTGAAGATAAACTGTATTAAATTAAAGCCAGGCTCTCAGAGATGGTGCTAATTATAATTCAATTACTGCAGTCATAGAAATAGGAGATGAATATATGTTTGCAACATGTAAGATGCACGTCTAGGAAGATAATTACATTGAAAAAAATCTCTACATAGAAAGCTTCTCTGTATTCCCTGAGTGCACTGGTAAAGAAGCAGTTGTTTTATATGTATTTCTAATTATAAAGCCCTTGAAAACATGCAACTTCTGAGAAATAGAAATCCTTAAGAAAATTAGCTCACACTAAATGATTTAACACGCATTCCTCTTCCCACTCAAAACTGCAGGCTGAATTAAACAGCTTAAGAAAAATCCATTATGCAACAAAGCACAACTTTATAACCCAACAGAAAAGTGAAAACTAGTGAGAGAAAGGAATTCTTACGCTCCAGAACAAACCAGCATACACACTGGAAACAGGGGGGATAAAAAAACCCACCAGAAGGTAACTAGGACCTTTTGTTAAAAAAAAAAAATATATATATATATATTCACCAGGTTGTAACCAACACAGGACTAAGACTCTACAACAATGATCCACGACAATCAGCATGGGCAAACAGCCTGACTAATCTAAAAAATGGAGAAAATAAGTTTACACCATAGTTGCTTCCATTGCTGCAACGACCCATGGGTCAATGACCCTTCATGTTCTCTGCAATGCTTTTATCAATACCCTATCACTTCTTGTCAAACCTGCCAATCACAAGGTAACTCAAGCTAAAAGGACCCCAGGGGGTCTCTAGTTCAGCCTCCTGCTTCTCCAGGGTTCCATCACCCTCAATGTGAAGATTTTTTTCCTTCCATCATGAAGGAATTTCTCATACTCCAGCCAGTATTTGCTGCTTCTCATTGTTCCACTGTGCCTCTGAAAGGAGCCCGTCTCTGTTCCCTCTACAGCTGCCTGTCAGGTAATTGAAGACAGCAAGATCATCTCCCATAAGCTTTCACTTCTTTCAGCTGGAGAAACCATTTTTCTCATTTCAGTACCAGTTTGCTGCTTACATCTTGCATTCTGGCTCCCTCATTGTTTGGTGGACTTCCAGCCGGCTTGCTCCAGTATAACAGCGTCTTCCTTGTACTGGGGAGCTCAGAACTGAACACAGTACTCCAGACAGGGTCTCACAAAAAACAAAAAGAAGCAAACCCCTTCTCTCAGCCTGCTGGCTACAGTTCTGCTGTAGGACTCGGTATGCAGTTGATGTCTTTCGCCACAAGAGCACACTGCTGGCCCACGCTCAGCTTGCTGCCTGCCATGACTCCAGGGCCTTTCCTGCAAAACCGCCTTCCAGGCAGCCAGCAGGCAGCTGCAGGCTCCAGTCTGCCCTGGCGCAGGACTTTCCACTTGCCTTTGAATCTTACGGGGTTCCTGTCAACCTGTTTCTCTAGGATGGGGAGGTCCATCTGAAGAGCAGCCCTGCCTTCCAGCCTACCGGCTACTCCTCCCAGTTCGATGTTGCCGACAAACTAGCTGACAGTGTCTTCTGTCCAGTCATCCCCATCTGTCAGTAAGGCATAAAATAGCATCAGCCTTAATATTGACCTCTGAGAAATGCCACTAGCTACCAGCTGCCAGGTGGACCTTGTACTATCTGGCAGCCCAGTCGCCATCCACCTATCCAAACCACATCTCACCAGTTTGGCTGAAAGGACACTACAGAAACCGTAGTACATTTTAGCATTGCTGAAGTCCAGCCGAACAACATCTACTGCTCTCCCCCTTTACAGAATCACTTATCACAATAGGCAACCAGTCACACATGGTTCACACTTGGCAAATCCCTCTCAGCTGTTCCTAAACTCTTCTTTCATTTGCTTGGAAATGGCTTCCAGAAGGACTTTCTCCATAGGGTTCCTCAGACTGAGGTCAGGCAGGGTAGACGGTAATTCCACAGATGCTCCCTTCTTGTCCTTCTTGACAGTGGGTATACTCAGTCATCATGAAACCTCCCCAATTACTATGACCTCTCCAAAATGAGACAGAAGCCTCACAGTGACATCAGTCAACTCCCCCAGCGCCCTTGGAGGCATCCCACCTGCTCCCATGAATATGTGAGCGCCCAGATTGTTGAAGTGCTCCCTGTCTTCTTCTACTGTACCTAACACTTCAGTTTAGTTTAAGTTTCACAAAATTTAAATTGAAGATTTAAACTATGAGTTAAATGTCACTTGTAGATAGGTAGAATTTACGGTCTTGGTTTATTCAGGTTAGTTTAATACAGTATCACCATAGCCTAAACACTGTACAAGCAGACAGAGCACCTCACGTCTTCTCGTCTCATCCCTTGGTTCCCCTGGCATGCATCTGAGCCTTCTGACACAGAGATGTATCTTTTCTAGTCTTCATCCCACAATCTCTCTTTGTCAAAGATGAGGTTTCCTTTTAATTTTGGTTTACATACTCTTCCAAACGTCATTGTTTAAGCATATGATATTTCATACCCTACTTTATATGTTGTACCTCCTTCTATATGTTGGGATCATCCAATTCAAATTTTTCTCCTCCTGTCCTTCTCTACTTACTTTTGTCTATTTTTTCACCTGTTCTTCTCACATGTCTGTATCCCCCCACATCTTCAACTTTTCCTATCATATGTCCCCCTGAAAATCTGGAGATTTTCTGGATGCCAGCCCAAAGCACTGTAAGGCATCTTTCTTCATCCAGCATTGAGAGATTTATTCTTCTTCCTTGCCACCAAAAAGCAACAACACAGTATAAAAATTATCATCTCATCTATAGAAAATAAGAGATCTTACATGACCTTGAGCAAGACACTCCCCTCTAAGTGTTTGACAGAGCTGAGTCTAGGTTTCATGGGTAAATTCAGTGCTCAGACAAAACATTGACTGTGTAGTCCTGAGTGGAAGAACACAGATGACAGAATAAGGCTTGCCTGTTTAGCACTGCTTCTCCACAATGCTTTATCAACACCTTGCTCTCTACTGCAGAAGGAGGGAGGGATGTTTTCCAGTGACTCACGAAATAAGGTTATCTTATCCACATATGAAAAAGACTTTTCTGGTGAGGGTGTGTCTTATGGGGTTCCATCTGTCATGTCAGACAACATTATTTTAAAACACAAGCATGCTATCCGAGTCCGTTTTGACTGGAGTCCTTACGCTGCAGAAGAGGGAAAACAAGATACATACACCTTCTTTTCTGTCTCAAAGTAACAGGGAAGAATAACAAAGATGACTGTTAGGATTTCAAGAAATGGAAGAATTAAGTCTGGCAAAGGTACCACCAGAAAGCTGTACTATGGCTGGTGGTAACAGGGTATTGTATCTCGCATGCAAAGTCATCACCTCAGCTACCCAGCTACTGTGTTAGTATCTCAGCACATTCACTCAGTGACTACACTACTTGATAGGAACTCTTCTGCTGGTACCCAAGAAAAGCTCAGAACCAGATCATCTATTAGGAGTCAGAGGGCACGGAAATGTAAGCAGAGCAAGAGTTTAAGTAACCTAGTGACATTTTATCAAGAATTAACTAACAACTCCTGAAGGGATTTTCTATTTCAGTCAAGAGTACTCACGACGACATTTCTTATGGCCCCAAATTCAAGCAACCAATACGAACATACAAAGGGTATATAAGGATGCTGCTGCCCTCTCACTGCCGCCCACAAAAGCTAAACTACCAGCAATCCCACGTATATGCTGCCCTATGGCACCTGGTGAGGATAGCTGAGGCTAAGTTTGATAAGAAGCCAGATCATTTCTGGCAAGTGTGTAATTTCCTCATTTTATTATAAAAACACAATTGATTTGAAAACAGAATTCATTTAAAGTAAAATTAGAATCCCAGGCAATTTAATCCAGTTAGCAATCCTAAAATCTCAGACTGTTAAACTGAAATTCCTTTCTTTGACACCAGCAAACACATTAAGGAAAGAGAAGATAACTGCATCAGAAAAGGCACGAAAAGGAGAAACACATGATGAGAAGACCAGACAAATCAGCAATGACCTAAAAAAATTAATGTTTACACAGCATCTTTGATTATACATACAAAGATGTATATATGGATGTCTTGGCTAGTAAAACGACGGGCTCAAGTCAAGCAGTTTCAACCATTATTCCTACAGCAAAACATTCTTGCCTAACAGAGTCAGACAAAAGCAATGGCATGTTTTTAACTACCCACCAATAACAGCCAAAGAGATTGGGGAAAAAAAGAAAAAAAAAAAAAAAAGCCACAGGAAACAGTACAATCCAAATACACATTTTTTATTTTAGGGTACCTTAACTAATAACCTGACAGCTGCAATACCTACCACTTTTTAAAGACGGGTTGTTTGCCTGCTGATTCTTTCCATCTTTCTCTTTTTTAATATTCTTTGAATCTAAAAGACAAGATTCCATTACATAATAAATGTAATATTCACATCATAACGATGTCCAGCATAACACAGAATGCTTTCAAACAATACAGAATGTCTTGTTCCAGATATTGACTTTCTTTTATTCATTTCAGTGCATAATCAAAAAGGTATTTGTGCTATAAATGTAATCACTGCACTATTTCTCTTTCAAAATATATTGAGAAGCACAGCATGAAAAAGCAGAGCTTTTGGCTACTTCATATTACACTATCAGAATAAATCTAGTTGCAGAAAATGCAGTATTAGCTCCACAAAGAGCAACCCTGTCCTAATTTTTTACAGCTTTACTCAGCCTACATGCAATTTGAGATCCTCAAGATCACTGTGTATCTTTTTAAATCTTGTCTAGACCACTATGAACTGAGAAACCAAAAAAAAACAAAAAACAAACTCACCCTAAAAGCATATTTCTGAGTTAAAGATTCCATTCTATATTTAAAGTCTTGAATACTCAAATGCAAGCAGCTATCTCAGTGCACGTCAGTTATTTTAAAAAAATCATTCAGAAGAATCTACCTTCTGTATCATTCATCTCTACATACATAAAGAAAGGAGTCCATCGTATTTAATTTTTTGCTGGATATCAGTGTGTATGAGAGACACAAGGAAACACGGAGGCTAGAATGGAGAAGACTGAGGGAGCCAGTTCCGCTCATTCCTTTCGATCTATAAAATATGTTGGTTTGGTAAACTGCTTTTGACACTCATAGACTCAAGTGCAATTCAAGCATGATACTGACTTGGCAAACAAAATGCAAGTACATTTTCAGATTTAAAAATGTTATCAAGCTCTCCATGGCAGAATAACTCTGGATTTGCAAACACCTCAGCACCGGGAATGGGGCTGCTCCTCTGGGAAGGCACGTGCCTCAGCTCATGTCTTGGGTCATTCTAGACAGCCTGAACTCTTAGAGGGGAAAAGGATAGTTCGTTTGTACCAAAAGACTGTGTTGGCAGCTGATTATTGTGTTCACTGGTGCTTGTCTTTAGCTACTGACTGACTTGCACTTGAAATAAAAACCCTCCTAACCTAGAATAAGAAGCATTTGGTGACCAGAAAAACTTGAGATACAAGTTGTTCTGCAGTGAAGAGTAAGCCCTAACAGTGTTTCTCTTCTGTGTTTTCTTAAGTAAGGCTTTTCTTGAACCAGAGTACTGACAAGCAACATGTGATGTTCATCATTTCTGTCCCACTTCTTTCATTATTTGTTGAAGAGTTGTCATGTACAGCAAGAGCTGAATCATGACAATCTTCTGTCATCAGTCCCAAAATCCTCCCCCGTGGGTCAGTGAGGAGGGGATAAGCCATCCACCTGGCTCCGTGCTGGGTACGACGTGGTGCTCCTTTGGCCAGGGCACAGCGTTGGCCAGGGCCTCCCCAGGGGTGGCTGGGCAGGGCCTCACCAGCCAGGGCTACCCCTCTGCCCTGGCCAGGAGCTACTGGGGGGAGGCACTGGGGGCAGCTCCAGCACTGGGCACCCTGGCAACAGGTCAAGGCTGGGACAGGACACGGGCCCATGGCCAGACAGTGCAGGGCCACAGGGAGCTGGAGACCAGCCCTGTTCTGGCATCGCTGGGGCAGGGGCTGATGGCCCCAGGGGCTGACGTGGGGGCCTGGGCAGGGCAGGGAGAGGCCCCAGGTGAGGTTGTTCAGGGACACTAAAGCCTATTAGTGTTCTCAGGGCCATGACACCTTCCAAGAATAACCTAGACACCACAGTCCTAGAAAATACACCTACAGCTGTATACCTGCTCAAAATACACTGAAAAAACTATCACCTGTTTCTCCTAAAGCAGATATGGGGAGTACCGCAGACCCTTTGAAAAGGAAAGAGAATCCTATGTTTACTCCTTGACTTAGCCTTCTTTCTTGACCTACATGTTCTTTCTTTTGGGAAAAGTTTGCTCTGAAACATTTTCTACTTGATAGGTTCCCAAAAAAAATAAATCCTTATGGAGGTCAACTTCAGATGGACCTGCTGAAACACTTCTGGATGGTGTCCACAGAGCTCTTACCCCAGCACTTACTAAGGAACAGAGTTTTAACCCACACAAGTGGATACCCTATGTCCTGACAAGAACTACCAGTGGGAATCTGAGAAGGGACAGTGTTAAAACTAGTTCAGTGACAAGATTCAAGGGTAACATTCACGTTCTCCCTCCTACAGATCAAAGTATCTTCCATCCAGCCTCTTTGGGATTGAACTGAATCCAGTTAGTTTTCTACTAAGCAGCAGCAATCACCAGTAGAGCTTTTTGCCATGTTCAGTTAAAAAGCGCAGTTAGTCAGGCTTTCCCAAAAAGAGACACAAGACTGTTGCAAACATCAGGCTGACAGCTTAGAGAATAGATAACTTCCCAATCTGTTTACTTCCGAAGCGGAAATCCAACAGAGTCCCACATAAGAGACTTACTGAGGAAGAGAACTAATAACTGCTTCCTGAGAACACCCAAAGCTTGAAAGCACAGTCATGAAAGACTATCTACCCAACAGTGCCAGATTTCAAACAAGATGACAGCCTTTCATGATGAGAGACAGCAAGAACAGGTGAAAGAATGTGACAAACAGCAGCCTGGACACCAGATGAGTTCTTGCTGACAACCACCACCTGAATTATTTATTTCCTGTAGCACTGAGGTTTAGTGCTTGTCTCACAAATATCACAGCAAATATGAACACTGAAAGGGAACGCTATTGGCAACACATTTTTCTTGTCAGCCATTACAAAACTATGAGAACAAGAAGAAATTATGATGTTAATGAGAAGAAATTGATTCCTCAATAGCAGTTTAAACATCTATTTCATTTGAAGTGGAGGCATCTTCATTCATAATAAACCCAAAGCACCGTCACTATCACTTGTTTTTGATGGCCAGAAATTTACTCGTTAAAATACTCAAGCAAAATTCACCCGGCACATGAAGGAGCATCCAAAGGTAGGTCTGAATAAAACAAAGACTGTTTTCAAAGGCTCCCCTGGCTTTTATGCATTCCAACCTTCAATGTTGGGAAGACTGTTACAAAGCTGGAGTCTTTTGTCCAAGCAGATGAAAAGCAAGAATTACTAATCTGTTTTCACATGAGATACCCTGTATCTACTACCACCTCAGAAAAGTGTCCCCCAGTCTATACTTCACAGTTGCCATGATGCCTTGGTCTGCTGTGCCTCTTCCCACATCAGTAGTCAGGGTGGATAAGAATTTATGGTTTATTTTCAAAAGCAACACTACAGAAAACAAGATTTTATTAAAATTCAATTTTATAAATATTAAATACATGGGCTTATTTTATTTGCCTTTTTTCAAATGCATGCCAATCTACAATTTAAATTTTTATATCATAAATTTCAGTAAATTTATTTTCAAAAGATAACTGAAAACAAAATTAAGACATGGAAGACTTATGTCAAATCACCAGGCTGAGGAAGATGACTCCCTCAGCTTGGTCAAACTTTGAAGTCAAACCTCAAAAACCAGGTTATGAAAGAGGGAAATACTTCTGCACATACAAAGAGTATTTTCTTTTCATCTCCTTCAGTTATCTACATTCAGTCACTAATTTCCTTAAAGCTGAAAGGTGAACTTGAAAATGGGAAATTTATTTATGTATTAGAGACAGAAGAGACTTATCAGTTTTAGAATCATGGTGACAAAAAAAAAACAGGTCAGTTTAATCCATTATCTATCTTCCTCTATTCATAAAGTCCACTTTTAAAGACACAAGTTTGAGTCTACTTTCCAATACAAAACACAATATGTTTTAGATCATTTTGTCAAAAAATGAACAAAAATGAAATGCTGCAACTGTGGACTTAATCACATGCTACTCAGGTCTCAAAAAAACCCAACAAAGAATGGGATAATATTTTCAAATTGTTAAAAATATAGTAATACATGTAAGTATATAGAGAGTTTATATATTCACTATGTAAATATATATACATTTAGCCTATAATACATATAGGTTAAACGCTTATTTTCAAAACCCCGTTAAAGACCGTTTTCCTCCAGGTAGCAAAATTAGAATACAGCGTATACTAAAATGACAAAAGCAGCATATTTTATTGTTCACCAACTAACAGTTTTTCTACAGGACACTTCATAAACTAAAGCAGTAGACACAAAACAAGATTAGATTATTTAACATAGTGCTTTCTCCTTACCGATTCAAAGCTCCACATGTTTACATTATTCCCACCCTATCTGTAACCACAGAATTCTTCTGCTGATAAGATTACTCAACAGAATGACAGGCAAGAGCAACCACATCTATCAAGCAAGAAATTAGAGACAAGGAAGAAACAAGACAAAACTATCTTGACTGGCTTGTGAATGCAGAAAAAAAATTATCATCAGAAAAGGCACCTTTAGAATACAAGGTCTGGTAAAGATAATCCTGGTGACCAATGTCCCAAGCTGAACTCCAGCTTCTTGTCCAAGATACTTTAAAAATCCACAACACTTCTGTCTGGGAAGAGTTAACCTTTCAACAAACGAGATGATTGCTTTGTCTGCATGCTGGCAAGCATCACCTCTTTTGACAGCATTAGTTTTTACCAAAGAATGGCGTGCTACATGAGGAGGAATAACATGTCATCTTCTAAGACACAATCTTCTATCTGCTTCCTCTCCAACGTGGAGAAGAAGCAATTTGCAGTCACACTTTCGAGATTTCTGCAGCCATTTCATAGCCACCTTAAAGCCTTCAACTCTGATGGGTGTTTGAAACACAGCAGCAGACCACTTTCCTCCAAGAAACCTATTGTCTCTTCCTGATGGACATGAAACACCTTTGGGTGACAGAAACACTTGCTCTTCCCATGCCATGCAGCTACTCACTTTCAGATGAAGTTTACTAAGACAAGCCCAAGATTCACCATTGCTCAGGAAAGGGCTGCCTTCACTCCCTACCAGACAGGGTTGTGAGCACCTTTTAGCTACCCTTCACCAAACCTCAGTGCACATAGTTGAGGATATCAAGACAGAGCGAATATGAAAGGTTTTCTTTCCTTTCTTTTTGTGCTTCCCTAGTGGGATTCTTATCTTATCTGCCCAGAACAGGGTCTCTCTTTTAGTATATTTAGACAACAGCCATGCAGAAAACCTTCAAGAGAGGGGGACAGACTTCCTCCATAAACTCTTGGTGCAACAATTAAATGGATGACTGACATCATTACAGAAAATCTATTACAGCAAAAGACAATCATTTACCAAGGGAGCACACAACTACATAAAGCAGCTTCAGCTGAAGGTAGAAAACTCAAGAGAAGTACAAAAGTGTTAGCAGTTAGTTTTTATGGGGGAAGGATACCCATCTGAAAGCTTTAAAAAGCAGCATAAACCTGGTTTCAGACAGTGGGTCTTTCTCTCTTTACATTATCTTTGTTCCACCAACCCAAACACCCTCATTACTTTTTAAGTCTCACTCTTTACTTTAGCACTTAATTCACAATTAACTTCTGCAGACATGACAGCAGAAATCACACCTTTGTAGTACACTGTGCACCTGTGGATTAATTTCTTTTAAAATGTTCTTTTTATCTTCAAGAACTTGTGGAAGACAGCTGCTAATGCCATTCATCGTGGTAAAATCTGATTCCTTGTACTACTTAGCTATCCTCCTGCTAAATTATATGCAGTTACAGAATAAAGCACTACATTTTATTTAATATTACACCTACACACTTTCTTCAATTTTAGAGCAGTATAATGGCTTCAAGGCTGTCCCAGGACAAAAATTGCTTTGGTTGAACTTGTATACAAGTCCAGGACAAGCTGAATTTAGCATACTTACTCTGAAATAACATGAAGTTTGAACTTACATGTGTTCAACACATACTGTAACCTCTCCTCTTTAATCTAACAGTATAGTAATTGTCAAGTAATAACCCACCACCTTTGAAAACAGAATTTAACAGGTTCTTTATTTTCTTTCCTCTTGGATAAAAGCTACCAGGCCTTACCTTTAGCTGCAGTTCTCCCCATGGTAACACTTCTGTGATCTTCCCTCTCACAATAAAAAGGCTGAAGTTGAAAGACCAGTTAATTCTTCTTTTCAGCACAACAGTTTCCTGTGGAGTAGTAATACAACAAGTTAGGGGGGGAGGTTGTTGTTGGGGTTTGGGTTTTCTTTTTTTTTGGAAAGGAGGACTTTTTTTGTATCGGTGTATTGCTGGTTTAAAGTTGCAAATGTTTAACAAGCCATTTGTAGAAGAACAGCATGGCTGTATCAAAATAGCAAGGGTACAGAAGAACCCAAACTTTTATGGCATTGTTTTAGACCATTCATTGTAAAATTATCTGCATTTTCTATGGATTTCTAATACAAAGATAGATATAAAAAATGCCTCATTCCCTTTTCCCCCAACAAACCTTACTGGAAAACAGAAGAAACAGTTTTATACATAACCCGTTTGTTGTGCCTCACTTGCACAGAGTTTAAAAACCCACAATTTAAACATGTTTGGGTAAAACAGACTATCTTTCACAACTACAGTGGGAGTGTGAACAAAACACTGATGTAAGAAATCTACACAAAGGCCCAAGTGCTCTCTGATACCGCTGCCCCCTGCAACTTGTAACAGAGAGAACCTGTTAGGCGGACGTTAACTGCATAACAGCAGCAATCCATGTACTTGTAGAGTTCAGAAACTAGAAGGGCCAAAATAGTTAAACTATTATAACACAGCAAAACCAAACTTTATTTTGTGTTACTGTGTTTTTCTACCCCAGCATCTGGTTTTTGGAACTTCGACTGTGTTCAATTCAAATCAAATTCATTTGTAGCTTTTTAACCTCAAAGCAACAAAGCCAGCAAGTTTATTACCCTTTTCCATTAGCTGTTCAAGTAATAATGGGTAAAAATACATTCAAATTTTTGAACTATCTTCTTCGATCATTTCCTTTCAAGGAACTCCCATGAAGTTACAACTTCATCAAAAGTTTGAGAGTTTTTTTTTAAATTTAAATACGTGCATACTTTCTACCAAGATTAATTTTGCCAAAGGTAACATTTTTAGAAATTACACCTTTCCAGTCTTACATAAAAGGAACAGCAGTTGAAAAGCAAGTTATCTACTTGGAATTCCTTGAATCTTGTATTCACATTCTAAAAAAAAAAAAAATTACACACACGTATCGCATATAACAAGAGAGGTGTCACACAGCTGAGTGTTTTCCTGAAAATGGGATGTTTCAGTGAAATTTTGAGAAACTTGCACACTGTGGTGAAAGCTGCATGACGAAAACTTCAAACAGTGCAAGTCCCATGGCTAAAACTAATTAAATATGGTTTTTAAAATGCCAGTGGCTGAAGAATCCATTTAGTGTGTGTGTGTGCTGTGTGTGAACATACTGGACAGTTATTACAAAAAACTCTCAAGATTGAGACATGAAAGCAATTATAAATAAAACCGAATACCAACATAAAATAAGCAGGTTTTGCTAGACAATAGCATTCATGGCATAAGTGATCATCAGGGTTAAGAACAGAAATCCTTTTAAGCCATCAAATAAATTTGAAATACTTGATACCTTCGTAGACTCCCAAAAAAATTCAAAGCTTTTCCGCTGCAAGTAATAAATTGTGAAAGGTGATGCGAAGTCAAAGTAACTGTTTTTACAGATTACTTTAAAACAGTGCATGGTTTTTATCTTTTTGTTCCAAGTACCAGATTGCACTTGGTGCAGTAATAAAGATTCCAACCCCGCAGTGATAGTCATCAAGTTTAGCACAACTGGAGCGTCTGTCAGAACATAAAAAGGATTCCAGCTTTTCATTAGCCTGTGTTGTACCAGATAGGCTATTTTACAGCATGCCCACCAGCCTGTTACAAATATAAGACAACTGAAAGTTCTGAAAGCGCTGTTTGAAATGGGGCAAACAGAACTGCAGGAATACAGATATTACTATTTTGAAGAGGTCCTACTTAAAACCTACTTACACCTACAGTATTCAATTTAAGAGCTGCTATTAAATTAGCTTGTACATAGTGCTGTTTGTCACAGAAAACATTCAAGAACAGTATTTCTAAGCCTCTAGCTAACAACCACTGCATGCTGCTGAATTATAGCAAAATGAAAACCAGTTACCTCCCAAACAGAGCAAGGTCAGTCTGAAACGAAGTATAACTTCTCTTGCAGGGCAGACCTAGGAACAGCTTTCCATCACCTCACGTAATTAAGCGGCAAACAGTAAGCAAGGCAGTTATGTCCTTTGCTAACCAAGACAGAGTCCTCTTACACTGCACTCACCATCACCAGACTGGCTCAACCCACAGCACACTGACCACAGAAAAGAAAAAAACTGCCAGCCAATACAGGGGAGAAACCTCCAGGGATGTTTTGGCAAAATTACTTAGAAAGGACAGAGCTCAAGGCATTCTTGTATGTGCATCTCAGCAAGCAAGCTGAGCCAGTGATACAGAAAACTGGGGTTAAGAAATTAATCTAGAAGCTTCTAGAACTGAAGGGAAAAATGAAACGAAACAAGGTCAGGAATATACAAGCAAACAAAGAAATGCAGTGGCAAGGCTGAAGCGTAATGGCTTTAGGATGCACAAAGCAGCAGAATGAAAACCAAAGTTAGAAAAACCAAGCTAAGCACAGTGATTGTCATTAACAGGCAGAAAATGCCCCAAACCCACCAGTTTAGGGAATGAAAGTACAGAACCCATATTGTACACCAAGGAGAAACTGTTTGCTGCAAATTAAGGAAACTTTAAAAAAAAAAAAAAATCCATTGGATTCGTCATCAAAATATCTTCAATTTAAAGAGCCATGGTGGATCTCCATGCTCACAAACCGTATTATTTACATCACTTACTTTTCACTTAATCCTGTTTTATTCTTTCACTGATTAGGTTCTGTTACATCAGTTACTTTTTTAAAAAATCAGATAGAAAGCATTCATCTGCCTTTAACTCCTTACTGAAGTTTTTATTGTTAACCCCCAAATCACTTCTACTAGCCACCTCCCACAGTGTGAGCCCTTTGTCAGAAAGCAGTATATTGGTAGACAAGCCTAAGCCTTCACCCTCTCTGCGTTGCTACTACGTAACACTAGGCATCAGAAAACAGGATGGAAAACATTTTTCCTGTCTAACTTTGCTCTTCGTATTTTGAAAAAATGACTGAAAGGACATGTATCGCTGTATTTCAGAGAAGCTAGTATTCTACACAAAATGTCAAAATCATTTTCTGTTTTGCCTGCTACACATTTCCATTATCCTTCTCACTGTAAGCTAGGCACTCAAGCAAGCCAAACGTCCTGAAAAAAATCCTGCATATTTAAGGCTTCCCAGTGCAAGTTTATCTTGACAGCATGCCTGCTGATAAAAATACACAGCACAGAGATAAACATAACATTTAAAAGAAGCCTAAGCAACCAGTAGATTGTGGGCTTAGTACCCTCCAAAAATGTTAAGGTTTTTGTGTCAATGACCCTGCATCTCAGGCTCAGAGGTAAGACAGAGACACTAATTTTAGAGCCAGTTAGGTTTTTGACCCTACCACTGGTACAAATGCAGTAACTCAGATTCCATCACTGCCCTCCTTGGGGAAGGAAAGGACAGTCGCCAACGGGCAGCCTCTGCTGGAGAAGGACTGAGGTTGTTATTTTATACAGACACACAGTGCAGAAGAGGAATCTCACAAAACATCAACTTTGAAGCATCAAATAGGTTCTTAATTTTAGTTTCAAATACAAGCAGACATTTTTCAGGCTCAATATAAACATGGAGTTATACTTGCCCTGCTCTTTCTTCATTCTCTTTCTTCTACAAATGCTTCCAGATCAAATTTCCATACGCGAGGGGGGGAAAGAG
>NW_010138398.1:76201-85617 GCF_000699245.1 Pterocles gutturalis
ACTAAAAAAAAAAATCTCCCCCCCCCCCCCAACTCTTTTGTATGTACAAGTCCTGCATTTGCTTTCACCACCAGCATTCACATGCTGCTTGCCTTAGAAACATAAGAGCCACCAGTTACAACTGCTGGCCAGTATCACCACACTCTTACCGCTCCTCACCTCCTTCTTCCCATTTGTCACCGCCAACACTGCAGAGAGCCCCTCCAGAGAGCCCCTCCAGAAAAGGACCTGCATAGCCTCCCCCGTGGACCGACACACAGTGCAGCACCCACAGTTCCCATTCCAGCTGCCAGGCATCGGTAACATGTACCTACAGGCACCAGTGGCTCCCCAAACAAGTGCGACTTTTTTCAAAAGTGAACCGCATTCCTTCAGTTACCCTTCATCAATCTGGAATACCTTTTTAAACCTAATTATCTATACACCTGTTATCTCTTAAATAAAAACCCTACTTTGCACCATTTTCACAAATGTTTGAGGAGCTGAAAAGAAGCAAATAGAGTAAGACTTAAAAGGAGCATTTCTATAACATGCAATACTTCCAAATTTCCAATACTTTAAAATTTACTTTCCAGCAAGTTACCCAGTGTGCAGACTCATTTAGTATACTTCAATACACAACAGCATATACTTCCTTATTTCTGTAATACAGATAATCAGTTTACACCTTTCAGAGCATCATGTGGCATCATTATAGAAAAGGATAAAATAAAAAAAATATTAACACTTGCATAAATGTATCAGAAGATTATAAAAGGTAACACAAGCTTTGCAGTTGTAAAAACAGTATTATTTAGTGTTACACATCTATAATTTCAAAACAACAAGATCAGGTCTTCCTTCATTTATGCCCACAAATATATAACCAGTTGGTGTTCTGACAAGAAATTTGATCCAAGTTGAAATCTCTTTTATTTCATATTCTTTGTTAAAAAAAAAAAAAAAGTGAGAGTCTTTCAATTAAAGGAAATTAATTTTTCTTGTTTCTATATGGCAGAACGTCTAATGAGGTGACATATCTGAACACCTTCTCTTCCAGTTGATAAACACAGATCTAGGAGAGACAGGCTTTTGTCAAATTTACAGGCTTTCAAAAGAGCAAATATTAGCTACACATATATACTATTACAACAACTAAGTTTTAATATCTGTTAAGTTGTTAAAGGAAAAGAGTGGGTGCTTAGTATCTTACAAGTATGATTTTGTAACGTCATTTGCCTTAGCATCAAGAAGAAATTTTCTGCACTTGCAAAACTCCTCAGAAAGTCACCAACAGTGCACTGCTCACTATTTATGAAGTGATTAGCATAAACAAACTTTTAAGCTGTCAGCTGTAAAATACTGCCTGTAAATGTTCTGCTCTCTCTACAGGTAAGTTTACGATCTCCTTTAGGATATGAGCAACTGTAATTACAGTAAGTCATACATTTCAAGACTACAAAAATCTCTCTAAACTCTCAAACCGTACTAAGTGTATTATTCAGTACATAGTAAGGCATTGTGTATTTTAAAAAGCAACATTAACAAGATCCAGGCCAAAGATTTGTCAAAAAAATTCCTGAAACAGGAAATAAATACTTATAAACGAGAACATTAGAAAAGCAAGGTCTCTGAATTAAACAGCATAGCTTGTATCAATGGGCAACCGAAACAATTTATGTCATGGAGAGTCAACATTTACTCATTTGACAGTAATTAAAAAAAAAAAAAAAGTTTAGAGCTGTTCTATGGCTACCAGTGGAAAATAAAAATAGCTTCCCTCCTCTTCTCCCCCTCCCCATCCTGCTTTAAAAGCCAGAAGATGTGGGGTTGTAAAAACGTGAAAAAGGAAATGGTATGTGTGAAGTCAGCAGTTCAGCAAAGTGGCTGACTGGCCATTAACAGCTTTAAATATTCTTAAAATGCCAGTCTTCCCACATGAAAGGGTATTTTAATGTTATATTCAAATAAATAAAAAATACAGCTCACAGCACTTATATTTCTGCCTTAAGTAAAACTGCCCATTTTAATAGTTTACTAGTACATATTTACGGTAGTACAAGAGCTCGACAAATTGTTTAAACATTTTGGTGAATTCAACTCACTGAAACCTCTGTGCTGTTTTCCACTTCCCCCTTCAAGCCTGGAGTACTCTTCCTGAAAACATTCATCATCATCAACCTGGCTTTGTTCAATGCCCAACTCAAACTTCTTTCATAAAGTAAACTAATTAAATTATGAACCAAAAAACCCCAACAATTTTGTATGATTAGCACTGGCTAAGAGCTACATACCTGCATGAAATTCTCTGTACACCCAGAGACAGCTCCTCTGCCTTCAGCTCAGCCCCCCTTGACACAGAAGAGAGCTCTCAACTATTTGTTCTGTGAGGCATGGAGCATACTTTTAGCACAGTGTAAATACAGCAGGTAAGGGAGAAAAGAAATTGCTGTTGCAAACATAGTAAGAGATGCCCAGATGCTAGAGATCCCTATAATGCTTTTCTGTGCTTGTCTTTGGCAGACAACAAGCAATACCATCAGCTTTAAAAGCAGCAGTCACAGAGAGTATGTGTACATAAGTGGACAAGGGGGAGAAAGACAAGCAGAGGAGGGATGGTGGAAGAGGGATTTTACAGCCTCTTAGGCAGCTTTGGCTTCCTCCCATCTACATTGCCTCCAAACTTGAACAGGACTCTGGAAGCTCGGTTCAGATATGACCCAACAGAGCCCAATCCACGTACCACACAGCCCACAAATCCATCCCTGTGGTCCAGATTTTTTATTCATCCAACAGAGTATCAAGAGAAACACAAGAACTTTTAGTCTGATGCAGAAATCTGTAATAGTCAAACACAGTGTACCATTTTTTTTTTTTTCCACTGAAGGCATGGAGAACAGTCTTGCTACATTTCTGCACAGGGTCAGGCTGCTGCCAGCACCCCGGTGGCGTTAGCTGGTTTCGGAGCAACACACTTGCCTCCCCTTGCTTGTACTGAATGCCAGCAGCAAGGTACTTCTGCTACCATCCTCTTCAAGTGTTTAAAGTATCTGTTTCACTCTCCCCTCTTGAGAATTCAAACAAGGTAACGACATCTGGGCTCCCTGCCAAGACAGAACTTGCCTCACCGCATCTATCTGCTGGTGCAACACACGGCAGCGTACCCTGGCTTATCTAAGGCAACAACTACACTGGTCCCATGTACTGGTGTCTAATCAGGGCACAAAACCAATCCAGCCAGAACTAAAGAAACACTTAAGCAATTTCCTGATAGCTCCCCCTTCCAGAGGATGTTTCTGAAGGAAGAAAACCCCAGAGAGCGCTTGCAGTCTCCAGGCACACCCACAGCCCCACACTGGACTCACCTGTGCTGCTGCTGCTACTGATGGTTGTGCTGTTTCCCCAACTTCTTCTTACTTCAACTAAAAACTAAAACTCTTCTTTAAACCCCTTCCCCAAGGGAGGGAGATCATCCTCCATGCAGATGTTGCCAAAAATATTTGTCCACCTGTTTGAACAAGCATTCACAAGGACCATTCAGTGCTGCCAGACATTTCTGCAGCTAACAAAGTGCTGACAGGTCAGAAAAGACAAGACAACTTCAGCGCTGGGAAGACTAGAGAGCTGCAAATACTCAGCTGTAGTATTTGCCACACTCTTCAAAAATGGGAGAAGCTAAAAACCCCAAATCATCAGGAACATCCACAGCAAGTCCATATCTCTCTTCCCCACTTCCTGGGACAATTTTCCCATTATAAAATTTAAAAAAAAAAAAAAAAAAAAAAAAAAAAAAAAAAAAGGGACAGGGAGTAACGGGGCAACCTCCTCCTCTACCTCTTCCTCAGCACGGCTGCACAGCCGTCCCTGGTTATGTGCAGCTCCAGGACAGAGGGAGAGCATCTCCCTTTCTGCTACTTCTAGAGATCACCTTTCTGGAGGCAATCCCCACTCCCTCCTCTCTCCAGTGCTTACATCATTGAGCACTGGAGAACATTCAGACAAGGACCTAGGTAGCATTTTCCTACAACAAGTTGAAAAAAAAAAATTACATGTCACATACAAAGTTTTCCAGTAACACTGTTTATTTTGTGATTAAAACCAGCACATACCTTCTGACCTTTCCAGAAAACTGCTGTCTGCCTCTTTATAGCATTCCAGTGCAGGGTACACACACAAGAGATTTAGTAGAAGTGCCATCAAACATGCTACAGCCCTTTTAATCTCTGAACCCCTGACAGACAATAGCAGCAATAAGGAGTTCCACCAAATTTAGCAGCTCTGATACCCTTTCACATTCCTCCACATACAAGACCCACTTTTACAAACTGTGCTTTTTAAATGGGCTTTTAAAAGTGCCCCAAGAATTGCACTCCTTCCACTGAACCTTCCTGTGTTAATCTCTGCTAGATTCCATACAGTACATAAATAATGGTACATGTTTCATTTTAGGTATGCACCTCATTAAAATGGTGCTACCCTCTTGCACATTTTATAAACTTCAGATGCTCCCTGAACTAATGTATGCTAGAGATGATGAAAGGCTCAACCTCATCTTTGCCCTACACTAAAAGGGATATCGTATTACCTTGAGAAGACAACAGACTTAGATTTCCATCAAAGAACTTCATCCCTTTCATGAAAAGACTGAATTCCCTTGGTATCTTAAACAGAATTTGAGCTGATTTAAGCCGAAGGCTTAAAATCAAATAATTTATCCAGGACATCTACCTTTAATGCAATGTCTCGCCTGGTTTTAAATGACAACATACAAATGGGGAGCTGCACAGAAAATACACGGTTTGTGGGTAAAAAAAATCAATTCAAAACACCGTTCATCCTTAAGCTGCATATAACATTATTCTAACAAATGTGAAAAAGTACTTTAGGATTAGTTGGGACGTAAGATATCTAGACAGCATCTTTCTTGTGGAGCAGAAAGGCCATCCTGCTGCTAAAACAAATGGAAGAACACTAAAATTCTGATAAAGGTTTTAGTATTTCAGAAAAACTTTGATATTAGGCTCTGCAAGTAATTCTGAAAGGCATGGAGAGAGCACACAGAACCACTACAATAAGCACACACTCAGTATTGCATCAATTTGGATCCAAAACGATCGAACACTACCCATAAAGCAGGCGCCTTTGTTAAAAGTCCAGAACTACGTATCAGTCTTGAATCTACACTGCTGAAATAAGAGCAACATGTAACTTAGCATCCCAAAGAAGTGTATACTTCTTCAATTCATTTAGATCCAATATAAGAAAATACTGGATTTTTTTTGTCCTATTCCAAAGGTACAGAAACTAAAGTAACAACTTTTGGTGACAGGGATCTTGGCAGGAGAGTTGTTAAGGGTAGGAGATAGTATATCCCCTCTACTACAAATGGTCTAGTTTTATATACCTGTGCCCAATGTCCACTGTATACAAGAGAAAGTATCAGAGCAAGCCCAGATAAAACAGATAAGGCAGCTTGTAAAGAGAGTTGCTGCTTTCTGAATGGCTGTGATGCAGCTCCTGACTTTCCTCCAGATCGATGTCCTTGCTGACCAACCAACAGAGAAGAGATACAAGTACCTCTGAGGGGCATCGTCACCATTTATGCATCGGTTCCTCTTTTATGTCCTTGCTGATCAAGCAGAAAGACTAACAGAGAAGAGATACAAGTACTTCTGAGGGGCGTCGTCACCATTTATGCATCGGTTCCTCTTTGTCTATACACCGGCTGCAGGTAAAAGGGGAGCCTGCTCACTCTTGGCTCAGATACCTGAAGCCACCCCTCCACTGTGGCAGCCTCAGCTGGCTGGTTCAAGAACAGACTGTCTCACAAGGTCTCCTTGCCCATCCTGCAAGGCAATAAATAGACACACCCGAAGAGATCACAGATACGGGATGCAAGTTTTAGACAATGACAGGAGTCTGTACATGCACACTCACACACACACACAAGTGGACTGAGCTCTGGTCACTCACCAAGTCACCTCTCGCAGCTCCTAGGAGCCAGAGGAAGCCACCACTGCTGCAGGAGCAAGGGGCAGCAGGAGCTGGGTGCACACCCTCAGCCCCCACTGCCCACGCAGGTCAAGTCAGCTGGTAGGTGTGTGAAGTGCACACATAGGAGAAATAGGATTTGCCCAGAAATATACTCTTAAAAGAAACTATAACTTATTTAAGGACTTGACTGTTTCGCTTTTTAGAGGCTTTACGTGAAGCAAATGAAGTCTCTCCACTTAGACATCATATATAAAGCTGTTCACACACATCACGTGTACTTCACCATTATCAGTCATTGCTACAACACAAAAATAAATTTAACGGCATATAACTAATATTAAAGCTTCCTACCACCATATCAAGATATCACCAAATTACAGAAGCCTTGAACCTTAAAAGAAGCCTTCAAAGAAACCACACAAATTGTATCAGTAAAACACTCTCATATATCAAAGCACAAATTACAGTAAAAATGAACCATACACCAAATCATATTGGAATATTAATAAATATTCTGGGACTTCAGATTACATTGAGCCAAACTGCAAATCGGAAGTATCTGAAAAAATACCAGGACTGCCATATGTAGTGAAAACACCTGTAACATCCAAGCACAAATAATTTTCTGTTTAACATTTCCGTTGTTTCGTATTTACAATCTGATCTATTAAGCCTCAACAACTTTATACGGGATTTTCTGGCTTTTCCCACGTGCTGGAAAAATCTCAGAGTTGTGGGCCATTTATGTTGCAAGTCTTAAACTTTAAAGAACACAAACGGCACAGTCCTTTACATTTAAGATTTTAATCTCTGGAAGAAGCAATCAGCACTAAGGCTGGATGCCTAAGGCTATTTCTTTCAAATGGGAATAAACAGAAACGTGGAGGTCAACAAGTTGCTTAACAGCCTCCTTTGTGTAGACTCCTTGAAACAGTGTCCGGGTCTCTACTTCTAATTTGATTTATATCTACACTTAGAAAATATTACAGTAGACTGTCAAATGGTATTTTCAAAGGTTATCTTAAAACATGCAAGAATAAATGTATTTCAGCCATCCTTGTTTGAGGTAGGTGTATCCAGGCGAATAAGAAAGCCAGCTGCACTGTCCTGGACAGTTAATGACAAACGTCGTTTCCTGTTAGTGACGCTATTTAATATCAAGGGATAATTACGGAATACTTAATTTCTCCCCATACACTCACTTCATTATGGATCAACTGCAACAGTAAAGGGAGTAAAGAGGACTCACCCACAGCTCACCTGATGGGAGATTTTATACAGTTTTTAGAGATCAAGTCTTATAAATTCTGCATGAGAGTTGGAATAGTAAGAAAACAATGAGGCAAAATAATGAGAAAGACACCCACGTACGAAGGGCAGAAGGAGCTATCTACGTTTACTTCAGGCTTTTTCACATTCTCTCAAGTAAAGCTGCGTCGTTGTTTTATACACGCAACTTTTAGACAGATAGTGGAATTAATATTTTCTCAATACTACAAATTTCACTCTAGCAAAAAGAAAATTACACTTGGTTTTGTAAAGGAAACACCCTCTGACGCCTCTTTTGAACTGAGGCAGCTACTCCAGAAAACAATGCCTCTGCCTTCTGAGGACACGGTAGCTGGACGCAGCAAGGACAGCTGCAGCAAAGAAAAAGACATCTGCACATCCGAAGTAAGACTATACAAAGTCAGAGGAAACACATTTTACAGGACTGTCATTGCTTCTTCCCTGAACCTGCATATATCAAGATCAACGCTTAACATAGGACCAGATTTTACGAACAAATTAGAGAAGGTCATACTTGTGTATCTACACAGCATCTAATTAGTATGGAAGTAGTTTATACTTGCAGCTGCAACACGCAATCAAAAGCTAGCATTTGTTTCTTCTGCATCTGAACATTACTACAAAAATACATAATACAAGCAACCTAAAAGATATTACAAAAAAATTACTACATTATTACACAAATATTAGTAAATATGTGCACCAAATAGAAAACTAGAGCACCAGCTCCATCAGACGAGTCTTGAACAAAATGAGTAAACATTACTTTCATATCCAATATCAGACTCTGTTGAAATTAAAAGCCATACAAGTACTTCCAGGTCTCAATTTCAGTTTTACCACATAGTCTTCCTCATCGCCTCCTGCTCGCATTACTGTGAAAGTTCCACAAATAAAAGTAGCGACAGAAGTGTCTTCAATGGACCTTTTTTTTCTACACCAGCTCAAGTAATATCATCCTTAAATAGTACTTATATTTTACGATACCCGGAGAAAATCAGTTCCCCCTGCCCCCAAGCATGCAGCCTGGTTGTACGCCTAATTTCCCCAGACACGCTGCGAGCAAGCCCACTCACGTGGGCTGTGGGTTGCTGCCGTCTGAACAGCACTTGATGGGGGCCTGTGGAGAACTCATACACCACAATGCGTTCACTCCCTTATTTATTACCTGATGTTAATATGACAGCTTCAAACATAACTGTAACACAGTGAATGCTTTCCTGCCGTTACCCTTCCCATCTGCACAAGTGCTGCAGTTGTTACTGACCCTAAGTAACTGCTTCACTGACTGCTTTTCTCTGCCGCTTCCGAAGAGTAAGGTGCAGTATGAAAGCTTTAGAAAACCAAAGGTTTAAGACTGCTACTTTGAATAATAAAAAATCCATAACCAGTCAAACTTGAAGAGCTGTTTACAAGTCAGATGCAGGATGCTCTGAAAAGCTTCCATCAAATCTACAAAGTCTATGCTTCTTAAGTTTTAACCACCAAGCTGACATCAGTTAGAATATGTATGAGTCACAAATGAGGCTTACATTATTAGATCTCACTAAGATATCAGTATTTCACCTCTTCATTAAACCTTTTTAGGCTTTAGGATTGTTTTTTGTTATCTCCTATAGCCTAATTAACCAGTGAGAAACAAAATAACTGCAGGGAGAGGCATCAACTTCAAACTGCAAAAACGACTTAAAATTTTTTAAAAACATTTGAAGTGTCTATTGCTAAAGAACAACCAAGCATAAAATGTAACTTCAAAACGAACTGAATTACTACAACACTGCAAGCTGCTTTGCAGTTTGCCGCAGCAGCTAAAGACAGCGATGATGCACAACACCCTAAGAACAGAACTTTTCATACTTTATAACTACTTACTTTGGACCATCCCATACCTATGGGAAATATGATTCCCCATGCAAGATACCGCCTTCAAGTCGGCAATCAATATATGCCATAAACGCAGCCGCAGCGCACCGCAAACCGAGTGCCCGGCAACCGCCCCCCGCTTCACCGCCCAGCCTTCCCCCCCACCCCCTAACCAAACACAGGGGCAGGTTCCGAACTAAATTTTAACGCGTACCTCGTTTTCCACGTTAACAACCGCTTTCCAGGACCTCGCCACCCTCACCGATCGCCAGGCAGCGAGGAGCGGGGCA
>NW_010138399.1:0-22063 GCF_000699245.1 Pterocles gutturalis
CTCCCTCCCAATTGGAGCGAGACAAGAGCATGGGGTCATCTCGTGCCTGACCTGAGTTTCCCCCTCCTCCACCATGATCAAGCAATGCACCCCCAAGTTTCTTGAAATTCAAGTTTAAGAAAGTGAGAAGTCCATTTCAAGTGGCACTAAGCAACTAGTCTCTCCAGAAAAACAAGTCATTTCCTGTACATGACAAATGAAGTCTGGCTTCCCACAGATTACCTGCTCATGTGTGAACCTTCTCCTGCAATAGTTGCATTTTTTTTCTTCCTTGGATTCCCCAAATTCTAACACCAAATAAGCTCATTCTGCAGCTTCATTTTGCTCAATGGAATGAATATTTTAATTAAATCTTATGCTTTGTAGAAACTGCCAGCCTCTGTCAAACTGGACTGAAATCTGCCAGTGAGCTCAAAAACTACTAGAACAGCAGGACTGCAAATTCTCATTTCTTTAGCAAATACAGCCACCTAGCCACACCTTATTTTATGCCAAAATACTAGATGTGAAAGCACCTGAGACTATTCAAACCTGGATTAGCCTGACAGACTGCAATTCAGTTCATAGCTTCTTATGCAACCTACTGGTAGTCCTTTAATTTTCCTTACTTCATCAAAATTAATCATCTTTCATTTCTTGTCCAGTAGATTTTCAGACTTTACAAGGAAGTAACTTTTCTACCTTCATAAAAAATGCCTGCATCAATAAAAATCCAGGATAATTTGTAATTCTTTTGTCATACCTGTCATACAAATAATAAGCCATAGCAAACATCACTGGTCTGAGATAATATTTCACAGGTATTGCAACATTCATTAAGTGCTAGAGCAGGACTACTCTTTTCTGATATTACTTTTTTTTAACTAAAATAACCTGCTCCTGGATGAGCCTCTTATGCATAAAATTCTATGTGCTTGTTTTGTTACTAGAGAAATTACAACCTAAAATTCATGGTATTCACTGGAGTTCAGTGGCAATAAAATAACATCAGACCCTAGAATTTTAAGAAGAACATGGCTCTTATTAGCTCAAAAGCCTCAAGTGTCTTTGGAAAAAGGTTGTCATTTTGTGAATTATACAAGTAGAGGAAATTTTCACAAGCAGCATAAAACATTCTTTTTCCAAAATGACACTAACCAGAGATGGATGGGGGGAATGAGGAGGAGGGAGAGCAGTTACCAGTTACTAAGTCTTCTCTCATGGCCAGCCTTACTTTGTGAACAACGCTGTAAAAACAATTAAAGCTTTGATTTCATCTATGTGATGTGGAAACAGGGAGTATGGTAGAGCTGTCCCTGTATCTACTATGATATTCGGGAAACATCCTCTTTGGGTTTCCCAGAATATCAACTGAAAGAAGAAGCTGGAATAGGGATGAGGCCAGGAAGATAAGTGTGATAAGAATGGACTATTAACTAGAGACTTCTAGCAACCCAGCAGGGGGTGCCCAAAGACACTGTCTTGACAGGCGAGGGCTGGTGCTGGTGCAGGGCCATTTGGTGATGCTGACTCCTGGCCCCACTCCTCCTTTGCAGATTTTCAAGGAAGAGGGCAGAGGGGAGGGTGTTCAGTAACTGAATGCCTTCTCTGCATAAGAATAACCAGAACTTTAAAGATGCTCTTTAGTCTAGGCATAGGTGAAGAAAATTAGACCCACACTTAATTAAAGTCTTAATTATGTCATTAAGATTCACAGCCAAGTTCTTCAGAAGCAGGCAGAGATACTCAGGGCCTAATCCAGAGCTTGAGAAGTCAATTGGGGTCTAGACTTTTAAGCCAGAGATACTAAAACTGAGCACTGGAGTATGAGGAAACTTTACAAGGACAACGATAAGCAGAGAATCACGTTTGCAGTAAGTATCTGAACAGAGTTGGCAGGGTGAGGGTGGCAGGAAGCATTACCCTTAATAATGAAGGTTTTTCCTCCAGAATGTGGACAGATTTGCACTGAACTTCACATTGAACTTTCCTTCTGTCGATTCCTAAATACACTCATTTACATTACTTTTTAGGCCAGTAGTTAAATCAATTAGTGGGTCATGTTGACTGTTACTATGTCTAAAACACATCAAGGTATGTTTAAGTTATAGATACTTGCTGAAAGGATCTGATGGTCACAGGAAAATGATTAGTCCTTGTATGAGATCTTATCTAGCAGAACTGAAAAGAGAATTTAGGTACTGTAAAAAAAACATAGGTTTATTGTCTCTTACTTATGATCACCTCAGTTGTTTCTGCATTTACTTTCATTATTCCATAACTTTTCTTATACATGACCACATCCATATTAATATAATCTGTCTTCCTGCTACTTATACTTCATCTGATATTCAGTTATTGATTTAGATATTTGTCCATCTGTAAAGACACCAAACAAGAGAAACCATTATACTTCAAGCAGCTGATCTTAGTGACCTAATCAGTCTAAGGTTCAATATCCCAGGATCTGTAGTCTGAATATATTTTAGTTGATTCCATATCAGCTAGACAATGACACTGAAAGAAGTTACATACAGATTTAAAATAACCCATAACTTCCTGATTCACTTCCAGGATATAAAACATATGAGTAGCAAGGTTTCTCTCTGTGTAATCAGAAGAGATGACATAGTATGTGAGTGTACATGATAACTTTCTGAGCTTCTGCTCATTGGACTATTCATCGAGATGGCTATCTGTGATTTTAAAGGGCATGACTAGCAGAAAGAGCTGTTACTCCCAGGCAAGGCAGGTCAGTTTTCTTTCTACTGGAGGGCTACTACATCTAAGATGAATGAGGATTTCCAGTTATGGAGCAGGGAAAGATTAAACAGTGCTAGGCACAGAAGAGAACAACCTCTAGAGCACAGGGATGCTAGGAAATTCACAGCTTCCCAGGGTTTTAACAAGGAAGACCATCTATTCTACTTCTAGCATTCTGATCCTCAGATTTCCACTGATGAGGATTTCTCTTGACTTAAAATCTCCTGAACCTTGACTTTGTCCCTCACAAATCTGTTTTGCTTTTGCTTTTATTAACCCTATGAATTCCTTCCTGCCTGATCTCCCAATTCCACCATGAAAAATCATCATTCCTTTTGAGCACTGAATATAGATATTCAACAGAAATTAATTGATGTGCTTATAGTTCAAAAAAATAGCATGATAAAGGTACATATTGTAGTAGCAATCACAGGGACTCTGAGTATCTGAAGCCCTAGGAATATTTCCTAAATCCTAGTGATTTAGGAAAGTGACCTGTTCACGAAGAAGAAAATAATTAAAATTCCAGGCAGCTGCACCAGTATCTAGAATGCTTTAAAGAGAGAGAAAGAAAATTAATACCTTGACGAACAAATAATCAGGTCTGTGAATCAGGAACGTAATTATAAAACAACGCTTACTATTTATGGATCAAAGGCTGCCTATGACATAGGGAAATGGCCATGAGGACCTACAGAACAGTATGTGTATCTTCCAGTAGACACCTCAGCTGCTGCAGCAGATCCTCTATAGTGTGGGGAATGAGCTGGCCATTACCAAGAAATCAGGGCTCATGGCACAGTAACAGATATGGTCAGCCAAGTCTCTCCCTCTATTTCTCTCCAGTTTTGAATATCAGGCCAAAATTTTGTCCTGCTGCTCTGCATTGCAAAACAGGGAGAGGGCTCTAGCCCAGTGTATTAAACTGTTTTTCAGATCATAGTTCATGGATTGCTGGTGGCTCATAAAACAACAATAGGTGATATGTGAAATGTCTGCTAAATCAGCCCCTGCTCCAAAGGCACATTCTCATACATGGAAACAAAGAAAGAAGGAAAACCAGAGACAAATAAAGATAAGAGAATATTCAAACTTCAGCTTAACATTTTCTTAGTTAAAAGCGAACATTATGGCAAAACTGTGAAAATAGGAGTTTTCCAGAAGACAAGCCAGTCTCTGGATTTTAATAAAAAAAACAAACCCACAAAAAACCAAAACCAAGCATGAAGTACAAGACATAGTGTTGCCCTTAAAGGATATCTTGTCAACCCCCAGACTTCAGGTCTGTCAAGTCCTGTTTGACTGAAACAAACTGTTTTCTCTCCAGGAAACGACAAGGGAAACCTTCTAGAAGTAGACCTCTCTCAAATTTTGCATTACCTTGCACTGCTGCACTCACGTTTCCCTGTCTGAGATATGTGGAAATGCAGCCTTTGCTCTTGCAAAACTCCCGTTGAAATCCATAGATGTTCTCAGTGATTTCAGAATCTGGACTTCAGGAAATTAATTCTTGTACTGTGCAAAAGTATGAATTAAACATTGATTGAAACCAACAGATTGTTTTTCTCCCTCAGCTTAATCCCTAAAAGACCAAGTTGTTCCAATTCATTTCCTAATGGGCAGGTATCCAGATCGTAAGCAAAAACTCCTCATAATTAGTGCTGGCATCTCACTGATCATCTCAGCAGAGATCCAGAAGAGTAAAATAAGTTTGCAGGCCATCCCAAAGGCAGCCAGAGGTACTTCCAGAACATGGAATGATTATATCCCAGGGAAAAAGCAGAAGATTTACTATCTATGCTTCCATGTTCCGTACCCCTCCAAAAATTCCAGGTTCCTAAGCACCATCCAGTGCCTTTGCATGGGAGGGGTACATGAATTAGTGACTACAGAGATGGTTTTCAGAGCTTTTCATATACTCTGTGGAAGGGATTTGGGCCATATGTCTGTCCTTCAGTTGCTCCATCTCTGAAAGGAGACATTTGTACTTGAAGAGCTTTATGACTCCTGGATGAACCATTTGAAAGCAAGTTGTTCCTGTTTTCACAAAATAATAATTAAAAAAAAATTTAATTTCTTCATTGATTTCTGGCAGGACACTTGCTTATTCCTAGCTTATTTTCATCATTTGTGTTTAAATACTGTTAATAAGCAAACAACATATGACAAATGGAAAAAAAAACACCTGAGAAAAGTCATGGATGGGACCCCTCAGTGGTACTGAAACCTGCAGGATCATGGAAAACTGACATGAGATGAACTCTGAAAGTGTTTTAGGAAAATGCCAAAGTACCCCTCCTCCTCCTCTCCCCAACACACAGAACTCAAAGCACAAGTCAACAAGAACATCTGTTCTTTACACTCCAGAAACTGAAAACTGTTCAAGAAAAAGCTAGGAGTGCTTTTACTGTCAAAATGATATTTTTTTCAGTTACTTACAAAGTAGCAAAAGAGAGGATACTGAGAATGGAGGATGAGCTATATCCTGAGCTATATAACTAAATCATAGAGACATAAATATCAGGTTATATATTCAAAAACATCAGAAAGATTGAAATGGTAGTTTCAAAACCCACTGTGCTCATGGAAGAAGAGTTTTCATGGGGCAGCATAAGGGTGGGCTTTGAAATGCTGCAAATCCTCTAGGTCTACATGAAGAAGATGAAATTACAAGCCCAGAAGCAGGTCCACCATAAGGAGGCCTTCAAAGTGCCTTCCTGTGTGCCTCTTAGGAGCTTAGCTGCTCTTGTTTTCGTTTTCCAGGCCTCTGCTCATCACCACAGCAAGAAGGCAGGACATACATGGAAGAGATGAAGGCAACCTGCACTTGGCATTGTGTTTCAAGGTTGCTATAGTTTCATGCCACTGGAAGTCAACTGAAATGTTTTGGGGTTTTTTTCACTTGTACTTACTCTGTCTGTGCCTTTCCTCTATGGCAACATGGTGGGAGTAGCTGACTTTGACACGGCAGCTCGTCTTTGAGAAATCAATCACAACATGCTCAGAGGATCAGCATTACTTTAATATTGCCTACCTTGACTTCTTTGTTCATTATTTTCATGAAGTGCTGTTCTAGTACTTTACTTGTTCTTAAGCTCCTTTCAAGGGAGCTGTCTGAACTTCAATATGGCAAATTTCCCTTTCTACAAGCCTGCAGGTCTACAAGTCTATGTTTTCTGTTTTCTACTGATAAAATGCCCTTTCCTGCATCTCAGAACATGGGCAGTGATGGGGAGACAAAGCAAAGCATTAAACAGATGTACTACCTTCACTGTTGTGCATATTGACTTTCCTAAATATTAAACTTCAATACTGCAATTATTTCCTTTTGAATTAATGTAATTTAACTATATATATGTGTATTTGGGGAAGATGCATGGGAAATGGTTGGTGAATAATACCAGGTGGTTTGTTTTTTTGTTTTTTTTTTTTTTTCAGTAGCCACTTACATTTGATGTATTTTCTTTATTTTCCAAAATTCATTGTATTTGTAAAAGAAAAAAATGAGGGTAGTTTTGGTTGGGTGTTGCTGTTGTTATTGGTTTTGCCTTTATTGTGTTAAAAATGGGTATATCAAGATAGAAGACAATGTAATATTGAGCATGCTTGGACCTTTCAAACTGCCAGGCTCTTTGTATGCTGACTGCTAAGTTTGTTCAGCACTTTATTAGCTGCCTTCTTTTGCCACATCATGTCCTAGCAGGACATCATCTGTAAGCAGAAATAACCCTGCAGAGAAGTTTGTAACAGTTGATGCCAGAAAATAAGCTTGCAAAATAACCTGTCATTCTCTTTAAATAAAGAAAAATGTACTATACAGCCTTAGAATTAATCCTGATTTAATACCAGCAACTGAACTGAGTGTCGGAACTACAGATTTGAAAAATACAGTTTATCATTCTCTTAGAGGAAGAACGCAAGACTTAGTCTTTCACTACGCTCTTGAAGAGCAGATTACCCTTGCTTGCCTCCCTCTCCTTTTGATGGATTCTGCCCAATGGGTTCCTAAACCTCATTGAGGTAGGGAAGGCCCTCACCACTGGCTGCCTCTTCTTTGTCCTCCCTGAGTTTCCAAGGAGACAAGAGGTCAGCCCAGAGCTTCCTACCAGAGGGGTTACTCCAGCAGCCCAGATGGTTCTCTAGCTATTTTAAAGTAACATTTCAGGAAGAGAGCCTACTTATCTATACAATTTTTACCACATTAGCATGAGGGAGGAGTGCTGGTGGCAGTTTAGAGGACTGGATTTTCCTTTAATTCTCTGCTAAAGCCATTCTCATCACATTGCTGGGCATTTCAGGTGAATAAATAGGAATTATTTTTGTGTTATGTTTTGTAAAGGCATCTTTAAATTTGGAGTACCTTTTTTCTAGACCTGTCTACTCTTGAGCATAAGTACCACACTCCAAGTCCTGAAGCAATTCCTCAGAATGAAAACTTTCCCTGATGCCTAAGTGTGCCTGCCACTCAAGAGGAAAAATGCCTGCTATTAATTATAGTCTTTGATTTACAAGAGGAGTTTCCTTCTCTCTAATATATCAGAATTCAAGCATTAGTGTTTTCCCCCAAAAAATAAAAGGAGCTCAAAATGCTGAACACAAAATTATAACAAAACAGTCTTCTGCTTGTACTTTAAAACAATCCTGTATTTTTTGTTGAAGTCAACTATACTGAATCATGAAGTAATATAGAATTCAAAAGTACATGAAGTACAACAAATCAACCTTTCTAGTCTGTGAGGAGTTCTTTACCTGAAACATCAAATACCTTTGCAAGATGCTTAGTTGCTTTTTCTTACAGATTGTTACCGAACCTTTCAAGAGACTTATTTTTCAAAGCCTTTTTTCAGACAAAGGTTTCATCCTGTTGCAATGGGAAAGGTATATACTGGCCTCTAATTCCTATCACATTAGGCATGTGGATTGGTATCCTGCACGTATATGAGGAACTTCATTCCAAGCATAAGCAGTATGGTCAATGATGAAAAACTGTACACCCATCTAGGAAGCAGAAGTCCCTTTCTGAGAAGAGCAGGTTTTATATCTGGTAGCATGAAATTCAGGTACCTATACTGCTGATGCACACTGTCTTACAACGGTACCTTAATGCCAGCAAGAGAATATATGTAAGTGTTCCCATAAAAAAACCCACCACAAACCCAGGCACAACACCCACACCGAAATCATATTTCAGTTTGTCCTTGTAGCACTGAAGAGCATGAGATGGCTATACGCTTTGTCAAAGAGTACTTATTCTTTTGCACTGAAGAGTACTGCCTTTCAAATACAATGAAGTCATATCTCCATGCAATGCAATAAGAAAAAAAAATAGGAGGAGTTTAATAACCCTCTCATAAATTTCAACTGCTTCAATCAAAGTATACCTAACCACTTTCCCTTTCTTGTCCAAAAAAAGCTGTATCCTGTCTTTTGCAAATACACTTGTCAAAGCCTCTGGTTCTCATTCTTATGCAACAGATAACACATCAAAAAAGTACCATCATGCCCTACTGAAACCTGGAATCCAAACTGCAGGAAATATAGCAAACTGGCTACATTAGTCAGTAAATGGTGAGTGATACCTGCCCTCTGTGTGCTGTTAATATCCAGGTGCTTGGACAGAAACAACTTTGTCCAGATTGTGAGTATTACTTTTTGTAGACATATTTCCTATACTATTTTACTTGCCTCCTAGAAGCCAAATACAATGTGGCTTTTCACGTCCAACAAGCTCTTTATGCCTAGATAAGCTGAGGCTGTCTCCCGCTCGTTGTATAGCATGAGTGTAAGTGATGTTCAGGATGGAGGCACATCAAAACAGAAAATTTTCCTTTGCCTGCCTTTAATTGCCTGTAGACTCAAAAGCTGCACTGAAGCAGGTTTGCTCTCTATCCTGAAATGGCAGCACATGTTTTCTTTAACCCAGACATCAATAGGAAGAACCCCCCCCACACACACCTTCCTAGCCCTCTCAAGACATTTTTAAAGAGGCTGGACAAAGCATTTCATTTGAGAGCTGTTTGTAACTAATAAGTTGCAGCGGCGACAGGATAGAACTGTTGCAGACCTTATACATCAGAGCTCCTCTTAAGACAAACAGGTACTGATCACTGCCTTTTGGGTTATATTGGAAAGAGTTAGCAAAGACAACTAGGAAATGCTATTTTTAAACTACTGCCAGGAAAAGTAAATGCAAAAAAGACTGATAGGTCAAGTAGCATTAATATCATTTTCTCAATTCTTTCAGTGGTCATTAGGACACCTATCAACTCTATGGATTAAATGGAGATTGGCAGAAACTGAGAGAGTGAAAATTTGTTACTGTAGGAAACAGGACACCATAATATTCATTAGCCCACTGAGATTTCACCAAGCAAAGGTCAGGCTTCATAATCAAGGTCAGAAGGGGAAATCATCTACAGATCCCCATTTGACTGGTAAAATTATAACTATCCTTAAGTAAGCAGGTTATTTCTTTAGAGGTGACAGGCTAAACTAACTGCAGTTTGGATGCAGAAACAAGAATTTAAGTTGGCTGAAGGTTTCATAATCCGTTAGACAGCAGTGGTTTTAAAGAAGTAGAAAACTGAATGGGCTGCTTTTATGTCTGCTAATATTTTCCTCAACTTCATACCTAGATTGTAGGTCTGTAAAATGCCCCGTAAAAGAAGGCACAAATCACAGCTTCTGTCTCTCTTTATATTACTGTAAATAACATCATCAGCAGGCAGAGACTGTCTCATAACCACTCTGTTCATTACATTAGCAAGGTTATCCGTGTTACTGTTTCCCACCTTGCTTTCATGGTGAAATTGTATTCAGCTGCTCGCTCTTTAGATAAATCAAAGGTGGGAATATTAGATGTAATCCTAGAGGAAGATACTAATACAAACCTCCACAAGGGATTAACACACTGCTTTAAATTACCTAAATTCTTAACAATTATTAGCCTGTCAATCCATACTTTGCTGGGTATGTAGACTATGGGTAATACATATCTCTTATTTGTGTCTTCTTTCCACACTCTTTGAAATCGTTACTGACTTTGCGATGTGACAATTTTATTTTACTTCTGATGGTAAATGCCATGTAATTCAACACAGAATGTTGCCCAATTGCTTGCTGCTGGTGCAGAATCATGCATGGTTACTTATCTGTTCTGTGGGAAACCCAAATGAACATTAGCAAATATTTTTTGTTGTTGGATTATTTTTGGTAGAGCTAAGAGTCAGAATTCCGTCCCATTGAGTTTGGAAGAGGAAGTTTGCCTTAATAGCATGATTCACTGGGCCAAACTGGAGTCTAGGCCCTCCATGCTGCATTTCCCACACAGCACAGGAGAACAGATCAGATCTACCCATCTAGCAATAGGCAGATATTGTTTAAGGTCCAAGTGTCCCTCTTGGAATATAAGTTCATATTCTGTATAAAAGTATATATTCTATTAATAGTTGCATCATGTGGGTCATTTCATGCATGATATGAGGAGTCAAAGGTCTTACAGAATTTCTGCCTAAAATTGTCAGAAAAATCTTCCCCCTCTCTTGATGTACCTTGATCTACACAGTTATAGCATGCTTAAGACAGCAATGCACAGTCAAAAGCATGCAGACCATTTCTCTTAGGATATTTTTGGTTTACTTTGGTTCATTTACTAGGGATATTTAAACCTTTCAAAATGCATGCTTCTACAAACGTTTCAAAACCCTTTTCCGTAATAGAAAAAAAAATTTACGTATGGGCTCCTTGATAAGCTGCACAGCATTCTGATTACTCCTGTTTTGATTTAATTCCTCCTTCTATTTACGCTGCAAACCCCCAACAGTGGAAAATTATGAATTACATATTTGATTATAAAATTGAGAATTGGCAGCTGTTCAGGCTACTTTTTTTTTGGCTCAAATTCAAGCATACAAGCTAACCATTTATTTGTGTATTCAGACTAGTAAAAAAAAAGAAAAAGGCACAAAAAACCCCTCAAACCAAAAACACCCCCCTTGAGTTCTGAAATGTTCGCCAAACAATCAACCCAGATTCTAGGAATAAATGATTCATGTGTACCATGTTCCTGTCACTACACAGGCAGCAGTTGAAACGGGCACCGTGCAAAGAGTTTTCTCAGATTGATAGCAATTTTTTAGCCCTGGTTTTCTCAAGAATAAAAACCAGTATCATACTGAATGTTTATTTTGTAATGTTATATGAAACCTTGCACATTGAACTTGGAAATCTGGATTTCTCGTGTGATCTACATAATTGTAGATACAATCCAAATTACTGAAAGCAAAATCAAAGCCTCCAGATGTTTCCAGGACAACTCAAATTCTTGAAAAAGATACTGTTGGCCTTACTAGCACATGGCCTTCCTAAAACATTTTCTGCTAAATTGATTATTCTGCAGGCATCCAATTTTTTTTTTCACCATCTCTAACACATATTTACTCTTTAATGTACTACTACTGATGAGTTCATTAAATGCAAATAGCAATTAACATTCTCACTAATAGCCTGCTGCTGAAATATGCTTCCACCGTCAGCACTAGAACAAAATTGTAAGTGGTGTATTAGTATTTGGTCACTATCTTAATGGATATATCACTGAAACAAAATCCACCAAATTAGGATTGATTTGAATCAACTCATTTTTAATGTCATGTCACACATTTTAGTGGAGAAAGAGATTGAAAAAGAAGCAATATTACTAAAGCACGAACAAGTGAAAAAGCTAAACTGCTGCTCTGTCATGCTGATCTGTGCTCCTTGGCATGTGATTTGGTTCTGTTAGAGGTGATGCATAGAGCAAAGGAATCTATGAGCATCAGGAGCCAGGCCTTACACAATTACCTACTCAGCTGGACCACCAACAGTTGTGTGATTGGTCAAGACCCATATTCTGTTTATTCTTAAGTAATACAGACAGTTGGTGCTTTCCAGAGCGCTCCGCTTCCATTGCAGGGGGAGGAAAAAATACAATCACAACAACATTAAAAGATTGTTATGGTCACAAAGTCAGACACACAAGTCAGGAAATGCTGGAATGTAAGAAAATGTCATGCAAACTGAACTCTGGATATTACTATACCACCTTCAATTAAACACTTATGCATTGTTTCCCCACAAGGTCTCTCCTCTTGGCAGTGCACAGGATATAAACTAGTTGTCCACAAAGCAACTACTGAACATTTTGGTCTTCTCACATTTTTTCCCTTGCCTTATTTACTGCAAAGTCTTCTGAATGAGAAAATATTTTCCCATATTATACCCTTAGCTTCTTTAAGTGCGTTGGGATGTCTTGCATTAGGGTTGCTATCTCTGGAAGAATAAGATACAGTCCAGTCTGACGTTAATGGTAGGCTCTTTATAACACAGATTATGAAACTATTATTTAATTGATTGGCTAGGGATGTTTTTTGCTTCAATTAGCATGTCAAACATCTTAAATAGATTGGATGACATCTAAATGTCATTGTCTTGTACACATGTGGTAAGAGTTATTACTTTTTACTGTAGAGTTTAACAGCTCTGTAGCCTTCTTGGTTTCACTCCTTCCTTTTTTTCTACACAGAGGCTTTAAAACTAACATTCTGGCTAAGATGTTAAATTGGCTACAGTGCATACTTCTCTGCACTTAAATAATAGTCTATTTTAATAAGAATATTCTAAAAAACATCACTTAGGACTTAAATACTCTGAACAGAAAAAATGTGAGATTGCTGAGTATCTTCTCCCTTATTAAGTGTCAAATACAACATATTGTGTGTTGAGTTAGGGCAGGGGAAGACTGAGAAGGAGAAAAAAAATTATGCTGTGCAGCTTAGAAGGCTGCTACTTGCTAGAGCTAAGGATTTTTTTTTTGTCTCATAAGAAAAGTTGCTGAGCCTTATACTCACAGACAGTTTTATGAGATATGCTGTACTCCTGGGCTTTTTATTTCTGCATAGCTTTCTACTGTCTGCAGCGTTGAGGCATTGCACTTCTACCTCCAAGTGAAACATGCTCATAAGCAAGGACAGAGTTGCCTGCATTGAAAAGCCTGTTTCCTTGGTAATTCAGTAGAGCCGTATGACATTCCAGGAAACTAGGAAAGAGAAAGGTCTGCAAAAATACAATGTGTCTGGGGGACCAGTGGAGAGGATGAGGAATGGACAGCAGAAGAAAGAAGGATGAACTGGCTAATACTGTGTTGCATCCCTAAAAGATCAAGAGATTGTAGCCCATATCAATGTGTCATGCAGGAGAAGCTCCATTCACTCACACACATACACAGAAGACTCTGCACTTGAAGCCCTAGTGTTGCTAGGGGGAAAAAAAAAAAAAAAAAAAACGAACCCAACAGGGTATCTTCTGTCTATTCCTATAAAAAAACTTAAAAAACAAATCTATGATTTGAGTATTTCCTTCACGTGCTACAAATGTGACTGCATCAGCCTGCACAGCCTGCATATAGAACACATAAATGCTATCTTAACAAGTTTTCTTTCTTTATCGCATGTAAGGAATACAGCTTAAACCTGTGGCAGGAGACACGTGAATCTCCCAAGGTTGGAAATGGATAAGCTGAACTATATCGAAAGGTTTACAAGCAAATTTCCAAAAGATGTTTAAAGGCCAAAAGATACATACAGACAACACAAGGAGTCGTCATCTGGTTTTAAGCAATGATTGGAACAAGAAGGCAACTTCTCCCAACGATGTTAGAGTACAGAAAAATAACTCTCTCTGTGATGTGTGAACAAATCTCTTTCTTGTCATTCAAAGGCCTTATAGAGCACCAGAACAGTGAAAAATTTTCTCTGTTCAAGTCTATTGCCCTCCTACATAAAATCAACTGCAAAGAACGAGTGGTTTGTTTTGGAGAAAAAGGGACAAGTAAAACCTGCAGTCTTTAGTCACACAGGGCCTACTTAAACATTTATAACATCCTGAGTGAAAGAAATTATCTCTTAAGGATCCCCAGAAGACCAAAAATTTATAAAAAATGTGAGTTACCTTCTGTCACAGATGAAGAGATTTCATCTTTAGGAACACACATTTTCTCAAAAGGAGATAATATTATATAATTTTAATCTTTACTATAATGAAGAAAAACATCAGCACAGTCCTGATGCTTCTGCACGGTCTAAATCCTGATCATCTCCATTCACGTCCAAGATCCCAGTGACTTAGACTGCTCACAAATCTGAGCAGGAAAAAAAAAAACAAAAAAATTACATTTTTTAAAAAAAGTAATTCTGAGGAAAACTGATCTTCAAATGTCCAACATAGCACCTTCATAAGTTGAAAGTCAGATGGGACCATACCACCGAACCCCCAGGCTCATACAATTCCACTGACACTGCCTCCAAACATCTAAGAAACAGCTGTAAAGGAGAAGATAGGCTGCAAAAAGACAGGTAGGTTACAGGTTGCCTGACCATGACAGAGTGGGAAGACAGACTCAGCCTTCCCTAATTCTGAGTGAAGGGGATCAGGATGACTTTGCAATCCATCCTGAAGATTTCCTCTCTTTCCCATACTGAAGCGGGGTACCACAGTCCCTGACCTGCTGTAACCACTGTGAAGCTAGCACAGGGAAGGAGGAGAAAAAATGCTCAGAAAAGACTCCTTGGACATTCCAGAATTTGTGTGTGTGATTTCTCTACACCCAAGCAGATGCTGTCTCTGGAGGGAAGGCAGTTATATACTTTCTCACCTGGCAGCCTTCAGGATCCTAACTCCAGTTAGAGTTAGGCAGGCAGAGCTGGCATACACTGCACAGGAAAGATAATTAGATTCAGTTTCCACATAAAAAGCTTCCAGATGAGAAAGTTCCAGTATCGGGTATTGTCAACGCAGTCACCCCAGAAGCTCCCTAAAACTTACACTCTGGAGCAAGTCACCTATAGTGCACTTGTTCACTGTTACTTTGAGCTATTCATTTTTTTTCAGAGTTGGCCTTTTAACAAATGCTTCCGTGTTCACCCCATGATGTATTCTTCTCATTAGCTGACAGAATCATCTGTATATGATCTTTGTATTATGCTGTTACGCCAGATGTGCCTATTATCTTCTGCCCTGTTATGATATGACAGTTATTTATGCTTAATGTATAGTTTTAAATTGTGTCTTTTATTCACAAATCCACAGACACTTGTCACTTTCCTGTCAAAGTTAGAATGATATCTTCAAAAAGCAAAAGAAAGTTGAGCTTGACTAAGGTAGTTGGTAGGGAAGAATTACCAAAAAAAACCGGACCAAAACAACCAACAGAGAAACTACACCAAACAATGCCATGTAAACAGCAAAAGTGGCAAAGACTCAGTGGAGGGCACCACTCTGCCTGCCCCCTCCCCTCCGCCACCACCCCCAAAAAAAAAAAAAAAAAAAAAAAAAGAGCAAGAAAAGAGCAAGGAAAGAGAAAAGAGCAAGGAAAGAAGAGGAGAAAACAGAAAAACAGAAAAAGAGAAAAAAGAGAGAAAAAAGAGAAAAGAGAAAAGATAAGTGAAGCATGAACCATGAACCTAGGTAGTTTTATCATGGAGTTAGCCTTGAGCTTGCTCCATAAGTATGTGTTTTTTTCTCACAGGTCCAAACTTCTCACAGTCTGCCATTACCAGCTTGCTTGCCCGCACACTTGTAATTCTACTTCCCATTTTCTTACTGATAGATGCTGCAACCAAAACCATTCAGCAACAAAAGCAGGTTTTACTTAGCAACAGTTTCCAGGAAAAATTTGCCATCCAAACCCACTGCAGAGGCTTTTTTTTTTTTTTTAACTTAAACAAAGGAACACAAAACCTATTAAGAGACTTAACACAAAACCTGTTCAGAATGCATCAATCTCTCTCTACCCTAAGAACGGTAGCTCTCTTGGAGAAAATGTTTACTGGTAAGACAAGCGGGAAAGTAAATTTGCATCACAGGAGGCAAGAGATCGTATGTTTACTGGCCAGTGTCTGCCAAACAACCTGGCAAAAAATACAGCTGTATGAGGAAGCTGCAGCTCAGACAAAGATTTCAGCTGAGCCTTGGAAGAGAAGGACTCTTGATGTTAAAAAGTTTCCAGAGGATCTTAAACTACTTGAGTGTTTCCCATCATCCCCATGCAAACTCAAAGAGAAATGTTCAAAAAAACAATATTAAAGGAGGAGGGGGAACAAAACCCAAGAACATTGATGACAAGAGCTAGAGGGGAAAACAATAAATTCAAGACCAAAGGGCTGGCAAGAATAATCAAGGTTTTTTACACAGTAATATGAAGCAGGCAGGGGGAAGAAGGGCTTTTTTTTTTACCCTATCCGTCAGCTTTTATATTTTTTTTGTCAAACAAACCTAAACATCCTTAGTTCCAGTAATATAACACTAAAGCATGTGTGATGAAAAAAGGAGATATAATCATCACGTACAAATACAGTCAGGTGAACCTGACCGAATACCAAACAAAAGATTTAGTTTTTATTTTAAAAACAGTTGTGACAATGGAAAAACGTCACTGCAATGACTACAACAGAGTTCACGCAAGCATGAGGATCCCCTTACACCACTGTTCATGGTTACAGCATCATTGAAAGACAAGCCAGCTGGTATGAGGAGGGCCACTAATTCATTTCATCCATGGCCAGAGAGCCAGCTGCAGGACTCCACTTGTTTACACCAGTAACTTTGTCACAGATTAGAAAAGTGTTTAGGATTACACAAAGACCTAGGCAGCACTGTTAACACCAGAGACCCATCCTCATACATCAAAGGCTTGACCAGAGGTACATAATTCCAATGAGGAGGCAGACCATTAAGAACTCATGATAGAAATACCAGCCACATTCAATATCCACCTTACCCACTGGTACTTCCTCTCCTGCTTCTTCCACACCCATTTCCCATTTTCCCTTCCGTCCAGTCCCACCATCACACTCATCCCTTGCTCTCCTCCAAGAAACAGAATTTTCTTGCTTTTTCTTTGGGAAGAAGAATTCTGTGTCAGGTGGAACTGTTATAAGGCTAGATTAGAGGAAGAAAAACATGATGAAACTGAGTGCTACAGATTCTCAGATATGTGCAACCAGAGACTGACGAAAATGTCTAACCTAAAAATGGGATTTTACTGTCTGAAAACAATTGAGGAAAAAAAACTGAGTTTACTAACTGGTCAAATAGGCTCCAAGTCACCCAAGGGAAGGAGCTCTGAAAGGATATTTACAACCTGAGTGCTCATGGCCCTGAGTAACTTGTGCTAGTTGATCCTGCTTTGAGCAGAGAGTTGGGCCAGATGATCTCCGGAGATGCCTTTCCACTGCAGTGATTCTCTTATTGGCCAATGTAAGTCAGAGCAGGTAGGCTTGCAGCCACCAAATACAACAGAGAAAATGTAGCATTGTCCACAGCAGAGGACTAGGACAAGAGGCAGAGGCACAGATTTTGTGAGATCAAGTTTAGATGAGAAATTAAAACATATTTCCCATTGAGCTGAATAATGAGACTCTGCAATAATCTTTTGAGTAGGCAAAAGGGAGCAAAACTTTATATACATACATGTATATATGTGTGCATGTATATATTTATACAAATATGTATGTGTGTATACATATTAAGATGGAGCTTAATGTATATGGAGTCAGACGTACATATCATAGAATCATAGAAGGGTTTGGGTTGGAACAGACCTTAAAGATCATCAAGTTCGAACCCCACTGCCATGGGCAGGGACACCCTCCACTAGACCAGGTTGCTCAAAGCCTCATCCAGCCTGGCCTTGAACACCTCCAGGGATGAGGCATCCACAACTTCCCTGGGCAACCTGTTCCAGTGTCTCACCACCCTCACAGTGAAAAATTTCTTCCTAATGTCTAGTCTAAATTTACCATTTTTTAGCTTATACCCATTACCCCTTGTCCTATCACTACCCCCCCTGATATCCAGGTCTATTGATAACCATGTCATTATTGTAGATGAGGAAAATGCAGAATGTCAAGGAGTAGACAGTACCGGACAAGCAAACATGATTTTACATTTACATCTCTTGTATTGTGGCAAATGTCACATAATAAGCAACAAGCAGCTGATTCTGTTCTAAAGGCAAATCTGCAGAATGGGACTGTGCCTTGACACCATCATGACAAGACACTGATAAACACCTTGCAGTCCAAGCTGCTAACCACCTACCTCAGAAAACATGTAATGCTGAGAAGGCATGGGGCTTTAAACTTAGGCCAAAAATGAGTGTGGGAAAGGAACCCCCACAGCCAGACAGAAACAGGTCAACAGAATAGCACAAACAAACAAACAAAACCCCACTGCGTTCCTGAGGAAGCCAAACTGACCCATATCTTGTGTGGAGGTCAGCAAGGAACAGAGAGGCAAGTAGAAGACAACAGACAAACTGCAGTTCCCACCTGACTCTGTGACAGGATGAACTGATGTTGTGCAAGTCCTTGATAATCCCTAGAGCTTTCTATCAGTGTCCACCATCTCAGAATGTGCTGGAGGATGGGGTGGGGGTGAGGCTCACTATCTTGATTAGGTACTTCTGTACACATTAGTGTCTGTAGCAAATTATATACAGCTCAGGAGCAGATCTTCCATTTTGATTTCATCCAAAAGGTATGCACTTCAGTGTGAACCAAAGTACAGTAGGGTAAGGAAGATCAGAAGATCAAAATCAAAAGTGCATACTCCTTCATACTGAGATGTTGGCAAGGATGCACAGTGACCATGAGGATCCATCTAAAGCTTACATTGCCCATAGAAATGATCTGATGTTGAGTACAAAATACCTTCAACTTCTAAAGAGTTTTTTCTTTACTAGTGCTGAATGTCTGTAAAACATTGAACCATTTCTATCAAACAATGGATTTTTAGGAACCAGTGTAAAGAACAGCGACCATCATGGAATAGGAGGTTTGGAATACACACAGGCGTCAGAATCTGAGGTTTCCCTTTCATCTCTGGTTAAGCATTGTATCAGCGTATTGTGTCTACTGCCACAGTTCCCCATCAGCCACACTGCTTACCCAAGAGAAAGGAACCCAGAGCTGCAGACAGACTAAACTGTGGTGAATTCACTGTTTCCTTTCCCTATATGCACATTAAACCATTGCCTTCTTGCTGCTGGAGTTGATGTTATTTCTTTAGCATATACAATTACCAAAACTACTATGTTGATAACACATTTAAGTAAAATCATATGAATATCTAATGTTTAGTGTTTCCAAACTTGAAGCCCTTGTTTGAGATCAGACTCTTTACATAAGTTATTAAAGATTACAGAAAGACCCCAACTATCAAGTTATTACGGTAACTTTTTGTTAATTTTTTTTATTATTCCTTGTTATACTTCCAATAGACTACCTTACAAACATCTCTGTATAAGTAGATAACTCTTTTTAGTTCAGTGGAATACACAAGGAAAGTACTTAACGTGTTTAGTTGCAGAAAGGGCAAACTTTTAGGGTCGCTGAATATTCGAACATGGTTACTATAGCATGATCTAAGAGAGACTTCAATGACAGAGACTAAATAGAACAGGCAGATTATACTTGTCTCTACAAGATTCTGCAGGATTTATTTTAAATATTTTCACAATTTTGCAGTCCATGGAGAACAGAAAACACAACATTCTTTTAATTTTAAATTTTGTTTGTTTGTTTGTTTTTAATTTAGAGCATAACCTATTTGGTTTTTTGGTTTTTGGTAGTTTATTTTTTGTTTGTTTTGTTGGGTTTGTTTTGTTTTGTTTTGTTTTTACAGCAGTATAAGGAAGAAAGTTTTCGTTGGCAATCTCCAAATATATGCTTTATGAGAGTTCTTCACTGTAGTATTTGAAATTCACCATCATTCAGGACAAAATGCCAGATTCACTTAATCACTGATACACTTAAATAGGGAGTTCTTCTGTGTCCAGTTATTCTTTAATGAGAAACTACTACACCATAAGTACTTATCACAGAGAATGAGAAAGGTAAGAGAAGATATTTTAGTATAACACACAAAAATCGTAAACCAATATTAGTTTATATCTTCTACCTGCAACAGTATCTGTGACCAACCTAGGGAAAAAAATTACTACTTTCAATTTAGTTGCCATGGTAACATGAAATGGTCCAATTTATTGCCGTTATCACAAATGCTATTAATCCTAGGGATAACAACGGGTGGCAATGAGCCATACTGAGCAGGATTATTTTCTTTGAGTTTTTACTAAGGGATTTGGGAAGAAATAGAATAACCTATGCTGAAGATTACGGCTGAATAGAGATATTGAAAAATGAATTAAAACTGAAGACCTAAGCAAGTTCTTACATGCATGGCTATGCTGAATGGCACCGGTCACTGAAAACATGAGGCAGAAGTCTGCCTGCTTTTGGTAGACAGCAGCAAGGTGAGATCACAGTAGTTTCTCTTGCTGCTAAAGTGCAGTATGAAACAGTTTTCTGAATCTGTAAGTCTGGTTTCAAGCATGCATTTACTTCCCATCAACGCAAAACGAGATGTCTCAACTCTTCTGTATTTTCTTTTCCCCCTTAAACTTTTAAAGAAAGAACACACTGATTTGTATACTCTCTGCCCCCATATACCAGGGAACCCAACCACATGTCCAGATATTTGAGAGTTACCCCTTCGTAGAAACACAGGTCATTCAGATGTAAAGGTCTCTGGAGATCATCCAGCCCAACCTTCTGCTCAAAGCAGGGTTAGCTTCAAAAGTCATACGAAGTTGCTCAGAGCTTCATCCAGTTGAGTTTTCAATACCTCCAGGAATGGAGGTTCAACACCTTCCTTGGCCTTTTGCTGCAGTATTAAACCTCTCTCACAGTGAATTCCCCCCTCACCCTCCCTACACCTGCCCCTTCTCCTCTTATTTTCCATTTGAATTTCCCTTTTTTGCAACATATGACTATTGTCCCTTGTCCTCTCACTGCACTGCTGAGGGGAGACCGACATCATCTTCTCTCTAACACCCCTCTGGTACTTGAAGACAGCAATTACAATCTCTGAATCCTTTATTTTCTGAGGTGAAGAAATTCAGCATCAGGCCCTGGAGGGCACTGATGTACCTTAGGGGTCCTGCCCCAGCCTCCCCTGACCCTGCCAATGTGCCCAAAGACCCCATTTCGCCTCTGCCAGGGGCCATTAGTTCCCACCTCAGCAACATCATAGGAGTCTCCAGCCCTTCCTCCTGGACAAACCCGAGATACACACTTCAGCCTTGTCTCCAGTTCTGTCCTTGGATCTGGCTCCACTCATTCCTGTTGACCCCTCTGGGTGGCCCCTGGCCCTGGTTCATCTCCTCACCATGCCTGAGCTGTTAATGGATCCCATTACCAACATGCAGCTCTGCCTGTCCCTCTCAGACACTGTGGTACCCATCGGTGAGGCACCACAAGTAGCACAGGAGTCACCTCCACTCCTTGCTTGGCCCCTCTCAGAGCAGCCCCACACTTGCTGTTTCTTGGACCCCTTAGCTTCAAACAAAATCCTTGTTACATACATTCATATGGGTGGACATAAGCCTTGAATCAGGTAGAGACAGTGCTCTACTCTATGGTCTTCCTCATTCCTAGAGAAAGATACAATTACTACAACTAGAACTAGTTGATGGATGTTACAGGAAAGGTGTCTCTCTCACATACATGCATACTCTGGTCTTGCAAAACTTTTCCAATGGGTTTTCATCAAAAACATTACTAAATTCACATATTTCCTTCAACCATGCTGACATTTTCAGATTAGAAAAAAAAACCACATGAACAAAAAGGTCTACTTCCCCTTCACTTGAGAGGAAGAAGCTGAATTTTTTGTTACTCTGTTGCTAAAACAAGAGAACTTCTACCAAGTTCACACAAGCAATCACTGTTCTACAACAACCTAAGACATTTTATTGACCAAAACAAAAATTCAAGAAACACTTCAAGACAACCATCCTTATTGTAGACTGTTTTCATAATATCTATAAAAGAGATGTCATCATAAGAAAATTACCATGAGATGTGCATTATCCAGCATACAGTGAAAGTACAGTCATTATTACAAGTCATCTTATAAGTAGCATGCTGTGTTTTTAAAGCCAGAGAGATTACATGTTGCAGGAGACAAAATTTATACCTTCTGCTCATATCAACATTACAGAGTAACAGAAATTTATACCTCAAAATTTGTGGGATCAGTTAAGCCACTTGCTAGTGGACTCCAGAAACCTAGGATCAGAGCTCAAATCTCTGAGTAAGGGTTTCAGGTCTGCAGAATAGACCAAGAGAGCTACTATTTTCCAGGCAGTTGACTGTGATGAAAGGCTTTCCAGGCAGGCCTTAAGGATCATTGTCTCACTCCATACTTCTTAACACCTTCATTT
>NW_010138399.1:22094-25004 GCF_000699245.1 Pterocles gutturalis
AACAGTTTATTAGAAACAGTTCAACGTACTATTCCACAACGTGTTTTACTTTTGATGTGCAATCTGCAGAGAACCTCCTTATCTTAAAATCTCTGGTTGATGAAACATCTTTCGTTGTTTTTTTCTTTGCTTGTCTACAAATAAAGATAAATTGTGTTTTGTCCCAGAGGTAAGACAGCTGAACAATAGAAATATGTGCAGCAGTACATAATTTGAAAAAGATATCCCAAAAGAAGAAGAATAATTGCAAATCAATTCTTTATTCTTGTCCTGTAGATGACTGATGTATAAGGTAGATATAAGATACTTTACAGTCCCTAAGTAACTGTAAGACGCTCCGAAAGTGTAATATACCAAGATTACTATAGAATTACACGGAGCTGGCATCTGTCATTGAGTAAACAATATCATGCATATCAGTGTAATTGTGTATAAGGCTAATGAGACACTGGCAAGGGATAATTTTCACTTTCAAAGAGATTATGTAAGGCCTTGGAACACCTCCCTTTTAAAGAGGGAATGTAATTCCCAAACAGATATATTTTTACAGAAATCCTATTGAAGCAATTAAAAGCACTGTGCTGTTTGGAAAAGGATATCCTCATGTTAATGCTTTGGAATAGTAAACATCTATATGCATGAAAAGAGCAAATACTATCCTAATCCTGGCAAAGAAACCACATAAATGAAACTTCAAAAAGCTGGCACGAGAAATACAAAAAAATTCCTCTAGGCTATATTTTAACTTCTTCTTAAACAGCAGAACTGATTAACTTTCTCTGAACAATTATGTTCTACAATTGCAATGCGAATAGGTATTTGTAGGGGGCAGTTGCAATCAAAAGGTTTAATAAAAGATTTTAATACAGATAATTGGTTTGCAAATGCATTGTATTAACAAAAGGCTTCACAAAATTTAATTGTTATCATGAAAAGGTGATAATTAGGCATTTATCACAGTTCAATTTACTTACAGAAATGTATCTGTATTCAGGATTATATAGGAAAAAAAGTCATTCTTAACATAAAAAGGGACTTCCCAGCATGAGAGTTTGCAGCAGAACATTTATTATTCAAACCTTCCAAAGAATTTATGGAAGATGCATTTCCACTGCCTTCATATTACTTAATACTATAGATGACTTCAAATGACAGGACTTTTTTTTAAAATATATTTTTTTGCCTGACTTGAATCAAAGCATTTATTTTTCAACCACCTGAAACAAAACCAAGCAAAAAATAAAGTGGTAGGCAGTAGCGGCTTCCTGTTTATCCTCAGTACCCACATTGAATGGAGAAGATGCTAAATTAGGAGAAAGCAAAGTGGTTTGAATCAGAAATATCAGAAAAGTCAATACCATAGTATATAAAATACATATAAAAGGGACTAGGGAATTTTCTTTCGAGGTGGAAAACAGTAGCTCAAATCTGCTTATAGAAAAGGGTGCTGAACTTTAGTATTCCTCACTATCCCTTATTGAGAATGTCATAAAACTTGATTTCTAGGGAAGACGTCTTTCCTAATTATAACTATTTTATAACCATAATCTGAATTAATAAGTAGTTTTGTGATATCTAAAACCTATGCTTTTCTACTGACAAGACTGTTAGCTGAAAGCAGTGCCAGCCTTGAACTAAAACATTAATATATAAGCACGCGCTAAAAAAAATTCAAATCTGTAGAGAGATCTTACTTTTTTATCATAAGATTTTGTAATATTGTTTCTTCTTTTTCTTTGATGACCGACAGCTCAAACCATGGAGCCTGGTGCTATCTGTATCATATGGCTGCCTGAAGTTGAGTTTTTGGAGTAAAGGTTTCGAGTTTTGTGGTTTTGTTTTGTTTTGCTTTTCCTTGGGAGGGGTCGGGTGTGTTTTTTTAAAGGAGTCATCCATATCAGGAAAAAAAAAATCAGAATAAAACTGTTCAAATTCTTTTAGGAAGAATAAAATACTCTCTAACTTAAAAACTCTCAAGTCTCCTTTAAAGACAGCTGAAGAATGGGTAGAAAAAAGGAGTGTGCCCCTGATGTTGGAAACACATAATTTTACCTGATCAAATTTGGCAAGCTAAATGGCTTTCAAAACTCTGAGGTCATACATAGTCAGCAGACAACATGAAAAAAGCAGCTCATTTTCGGAAGGTGTCAGCAGCATTAGACAAGCTCCAGGTCTCTGAGGAAGCTGTAGGCTGACCTTTTTACACCCATTGCTATCCTGCAGTGCAGTGAGCGCAATGTAAGGGATGAGCAGGGTCTTCCCTATAACCTTCACAGATTTGGAAAGAGGCGCAGGAACACAAATATCATTTTATATTCTTGACTAATCTGCGACTTCTGAACTCTCAAAAGGCCTGGAAAAATAGAATGTCTTACTTTAATAAAGGTCAGGAGGAATGGCAAAGCAGACAGATGGAGAAAAAGAACCAAAGATATATTGGTGTCAAAGCCAGCTCTGGCTAGCCAAGAGACAAAGCATGGCACAGGTGGCTGAGTAAGGAGCCAGCTGGGTGAGACACAGAAGGTGGGAGTAATTTCACCTAGCTTTAGATGTCCATCTGTGGATTACTCACCCCGCTTTCATAGGCAGGTGCTAGAACGTAAAGACTATTGCTGTATTTTAGATGCCATCTGTGGGAGATCAGTTGTATCCTAGTCGTTTATTTCTTTCTATTGACTGTGCAAAGGAGCTCAGTGCTACTAGTTCAGACATAAATGTCTACATTGTAAATGCCTACATTTAGGTATACAGTCCTTCATAAGCCTTTTGAGGAGACTGGACAGAGAGCTAAGAGTTAAAATTAGGATTCTTCCTCAAGAGGAAAAGGCCAGGACTGGGAGCTTAGGGCAATAAGAACAGGCTTGTTTGAGAGAGTGTCTTTTTTTTTTTTTTTTTTTTTTTTTTTTTCCC